>NC_035446.2:115121454-115225487 GCF_002127325.2 Helianthus annuus
CTTGTCCTCAAGCAAAACTCTTTATATGTGGCTTACACTCCCAAATGGAATAGGTAGAAGAGAAGTTTTTTTTTTTTTTTATAGCTTGTCCTAGAGTGTCGGGAATCCAAGGTTTTTATAGGTTTTATTTTTATTTATTTACAATCCTATTCGTTATGATTTATTTTGAACGTTTCATAAGATGAATTACTTATTTGGGCATAGCATGCCTTATTAAAATTCCATTTATATACAAGTTCACATACCTCACGGGAGATCACTCAACACTCGGCCGAAGGTGTATATTTTAGTGAGTCACTCGAGAGCGGCACGGAACTTACGTCTTCCATAGGCTTGCCAAGCAATCAATCCTCCTCCTTTTTAACTTTTTACCTTTGTAAATATCAAGAGGACTTTTTGGGTGAAGGCTTGGGTTTAAAGGTGGGTGGTTGGTTAGTGGTTAGTAAAAAGGGCGAAAATCGTAACAAGCGTCGGTTTTCGTGAAGTACCTTGTTTTTAGTGACTTTTTATTTTGAAGTATTTCTCCAAACAAGCTTTTATAGCTTTTGTTTGTTTTTGACTTCATCATCATCATTTCTTTTGTGATTTTGAGCTCATTTCATCCTGTCACGCGGTAGAGGAAGCATTGTAAATGCAAACTAAACTAAAATGCAGAAAAAATATACAACATATAAATCACATCAATTAAGGCATCAATTAAGGCATCAATACAAAACTAACGTTGGTATTTGATGTGTGTAAAATGCAACATCAAAATCACATCAATTAAGGCATAAAACTAACCCTTTTTAAGTACTAATGTTGGAAAAAGAGTGTTTTTGTCTTCCTTTTGTATTTTCAGGATGAAATGAGCTCAAAATCACAAAAGAAGCAAAAAGACAACTAATTCTACCATAAATACAAGAAAAGGAACAAAAGTGGACTGCCCGGACCCTCAACGGCACCTCCCAAGGCAAAGGAGAAGAAACAGAGTCTGAACACGCCCCGTGTCCAGCGAACACGGGGGCGTGCCCAGGAAGCAGCAGAAAAGACAAACCAGTAGAAGCTTCTATTGCCCACCACGGGGCCGTGTCCAGCGAGCACGGGGGCGTGGTGAAAGTACAGCAGGCGCATTAATTGTAATTCGCAATTACCATTAATGAAGTGAGAGAATGTCAGACGGGCACGGGGCCGTGTCCAGCGGACACGGGGCCGTGTCCAGCCTTCTGTTCAGCCTATAAATAGAGGAGCTTGGCTTCATTCTCTCTCATCCCTTGGCACACCACCTCTCTCACACCTCATCCACCACCCACCACCACCATAACACCATCATCCACCACCATCATCCATTGTCCATCGTAGAGTGTGTGAGTCGTCTCGGGATCCAAGATTGATCGTAAGAGTTCTTGACAATCAAGGCCATGTTTGCCTAAGTCTCTTACATCACTTGGTGAAGACAAGTGTTTAGTATAATACTTTTTATTTTTAATCTTTTGCACTTTTTATTTGGTTTTGTATTAATGACTTTAATAACTAGTTACTTATGTTGAAGGTGATCTTTCCTTATCGTTTGTCCGTGGTGTCTTGGCATTATTTTACTGTCTATATAAAATAAAAGATTTTCACCATTCATATCTCCACGGTCTATATGGAGGTATGTTGGCTACCTGGTCGGGGGTTAAGGGAACGGTTTGGTAAGGGTCTTGCCCTTGTTCAGCGTTTAGAGGTCCTGCTTGGGACCTGGGTCAAATTTAGTAGGATCTCCTTCAATGCCCATAGGTATTGGATGGCGGGGATCCAAACTCTTTGACCCCCTCATAAGTTAACTACTATTAATACTATAACCCGGCTATTTAGGACTGTATCCCTGCTGACTCAGACTACTTAGCCAAGGGTAACGTCACCGCCAAAAGCGAGGCCTACCACAATTTGCATTAATAACTTAATTCATTATCTTTCAATAATCCGACCCTTTAGGATTGTATCCTTGCTGACTCAAACTACTGGGTTGAGGGTAACGTCGCCTTCAAAAGAGGGGCCTACTACAATAACTAAGATAATCTCTTAAACAAGTGCAAAAGTGCGAAAATAATCAAAGGTTATACTAATACACGTGTCAGATCCAAGTGATTCATCTTGTCTATCTGTTTTTATCTTATCTTTATTTTCAGCATTTAGTTAGTTTTTACTTTTCTTAGTTTAAAACATTTTTCTCACTTTTTGATTTGATTAGACGTTGAGGATAAACCGGTATTAAAAGCTCTTGTGTCCTTGGACGACCTCGGTATCTTTCCAACACTATACTACGTCCACGATGGGTGCACTTGCCCATATGTGTGTTTAGTGTTAGTGAATATCGTGTTTTATAAATTTAAAACTTGGCTAAAAGTGTAAAAAGGGCTTAAATATACATCAAAAATATAACACACTTCACGCACATCAAGTTTTTGGCGCCGCTGCCGGGGACACAAGGATTTTAAGAAAGTTAGGAATCAACGGCCTAATCATATTTTTATTTTTCTTTAATTTTTTTAGGATTTTTCTTAGATTTTTAGCTTCTGCAGAGCTCAACACGGGGCCGTGCCCGCTGAACACGCCCCGTGCTCAATCATTGGAACTGGCAATCCTGTTTTAAGTCAGACAGTAGGCTGAACACGGGGCCGTGTCTACTCAACACGCCCCCGTGCCCAAGATTCAGTTGCTGAAAACAGGACCGTTAGATCCCGGCGGTTGGTAATTTCTGACACAAACATGAGTGATAGTAATTCTTTTTACTTTCGGCACTCTTATGGTTTGTGGTGTCGAATATGTGGAGGCGGACATGAGGAATTAAAATGTTTTTTCCTCACTTATAGGCCCCACTATATAGACCCACCGATTCCTTGTAACCTTAAGAGGGGCGAAAGTAAAAATAAGCACTATTTCTCCCTCGAATGCGCCCAGCCAGATATTCTAGGAGAAATGCTCCTTGACGAGCTATTTCAACTAGAAGAACTACTTCTCAATTGGTCAAAAGAACTCAGGAAGGATTTTTTAGATCCATCCCAAGATGATGACCATGAGGAAATGTTGGAACCGCATTCCGACAACCTCGTTGCTCCCGAAAATACCTTCTTACCTAGAAAAGACGCGAGATTCCTCTTCCCTTGCGCGAGATTCTTTTATGCAACGTTTGATAGTTTTAATGTGTTCTAATATCCTATTGGTCACTTCGGTGAGATTGAAAGAATTTGGATCCTCAAAGCTTGAATCCGGTTGTTCGATCCTTGGCTCCTCATAATTCTCATATGAAGTAGATGGTTCACACCATTGTTCTTCATTGTAAGTATATGATGGATAAGGGTCGAAACTTTGTTCTTCATAGTACTCATATGAGGTGGGTTGTTCACGCCATGGTTCCTCATAATAAGTGTATGAAGGTGGTGGCTCATATGTTGAATCTTCAAAGTATGAGTATGAAGGCTCATACCTTGGTTCATCAAAATATTTGTATGAGGGAGGAGGTTCATACCTTTGGTCTTCATAGGATGTGTATGAAGTTGATGGCTCGTACCTGGGCTCCTCATAATGGTTGTATGAATTGGATGGTTGATATGAGTTATTATATTGAACCGAGCGTGTGTTACGACAATTAGTGCAATAATTACCCCTATAATCATCCTCATCATAGGTGTAGTTGTAACCTCTTGAGTATTGATCCATAAGAACCACTCAACAGACCACAACTGAGTCTCGGGACCAGAAAACAAAAATAAGACGGAAACAGAGGCTGGACATGGCCCCGTTTTGGGTGAACACGGCCCCGTGTTCAGGGTCTGTATCTGGGCGTTTTAATTAAATTTACTGGTCACGTTGAGCACGGGGGCGTGTTCAGTGAGCACGGCCCCGTGTTCAGACTCTGTATCTGGGTATCTACTTTAAAAATATGCAGCACGGGGGCGTGTTCAGTGAGCACGGCCCCGTGTTCAGGCTACTGTAAATGCAAAACTAAACTAAAATGCAGAAAAATGCGCGCGTTTTAAAAAGGTTTTGAAAAACTGATTAGGCCGTCGATTTTAAGCTTTCTTAAAATCCTTGTGTCCCCGGCAGCGGCGCCAAAAACTTGATGCGTGTGTAGTGTAATATATTTTTGATATGTATTTACCACTATACTACAAAAAACTTGATGTGCGTGAAGTGTGTTATATTTTTGATGTAACAAAAGAAATGACGATACCCAGATACAGAGCACGGTGAGCGTGCCCGTCTGACATTTTCTCACTTCATTAGTTCCGGGGACACAAGGATTTTAAGAAAGCTTAAAATCAACGGCCTAATCAGTTTTTCAAAACCTTTTTAAAACGCGCGCAAATTTTTCTGCATTTTAGTTTAGTTTGCATTTACAGTAGCCTGAACACGGGGTCGTGCTCGCTGAACACGCCCCCGTGCTGCATATTTTTAGTTAGATACCCAGATACAGAGTCTGAACACGGGGCCGTGTTCACTGAACACGCCCCCGTGCTCAACGTGACCAGTAACTTTAATTAAAACGCCCAGATACAGACCCTGAACACGGGGCCGTGTTCACCCAACACGGGGCCGTGTCCAGCTTCTGTTTCCGTTTTATTTTTTTCTGTTTTCTGGTCCCGAGACTCAGTTGTGGTCTGTTGAGTGGTTCTTGGATCAATACTCAATAGGTTACAACTACACCTATGATGAGGATGATTATAGGGGTAATTATTGCACTAATTGTCGTAACACACGCTCGGTTCAATATAATAACTCATATCAACCATCCAATTCATACAACCATTATGAGGAGCCCAGGTACGAGCCATCAACTTCATACACATCCTATGAAGACCAAAGGTATGAACCTCCTCCCTCATACTCATATTTTGATGAACCAAGGTATGAGCCTTCATACTCATACTTTGAAGATTCAACATATGAGCCACCACCTTCATACACTTATTATGAGGAACCATGGCGTGAACAACCCACCTCATATGAGTACTATGAAGAACAAAGTTTCGACCCTTATCCATCATATACTTACAATGAAGAACAATGGTGTGAACCATCTACTTCATATGAGAATTATGAGGAGCCAAGGATCGAACAACCGGATTCAAGCTTTGAGGATCCAAATTCTTTCAATCTCACCGAAGTGACCAATAGGATATTAGAACACATTAAAACTATCGAACGTTGCATAAAAGAATCTCGCGCAAGGGAAGAGGAATCCCGCGCAAGAGAAGAGCTAAAAAATGATAATAACGTAGAGATAGTTGAAAGTGTAAAAATGGAAGAACAAGAAAGTGAAAAACCGACACATGAGTTAAACAACGAAAATGGTGAGTCCGATAATGTTAAAATTCAAGAAGAGTCTAATTTTGAAGAAATTAACCTCTTGTCACATACTTTCGAAAATCATTGTTTAATAACCCCTCATGCCAAGTTTTTAAAAGAGTTAAACACTAGTGCTAAAATCAAAGACTTAGTAAGTGTTAAGTTAACTAATGATCAAACCTCGCTAATAAAAGAAGATCCTTTTGAAATTAACATTACACCGGTTCCATGTTTCTTTCAAAATTCATTTATTAGCAATATCACCATCGATAAGGATCTTTGTGTTAACATAATGCCTAACTACATTTTTGAAAAATTAAGTGTTAGTGATTTTACTCCACTTCAAATACCCATTTTTCTATCCAATCGGAAAGTAATAAAATCAATCGGTGTAGTTGAAGATGTTTTGGTTCAAACAAATCAAATGGTAATCCCAACCGACTTCGTCATCCTAGATGACGCCCCCTTAGTCTTGGGAAAACCTTTTGTACAAACTCATGAAGCTTTGAAAAACCGGAAGTTTAATAATCTACCTCTTCAATTAGGGGCATTCAAAAGGAGCATAGATCTTGAGCGCTCAATGAAATATCCTTTTGGCAATAATGACCCCCTAATTGAAGATGAGCCTGAGCCACCCGATAAGGAGGGTCTAGCCAAGGACCCTTATAAACGTGGCGCACCACGGAGGCATTCCGCGGAACTATCCTTAGTTTAGTTTAATCTTTTAGTTTTTGCAGACTAAAACACACTCATGGTGGTAATGGATGAAAAAGGGAACGAGAAAAATGGAACCATGCACGAAGAACAGAGCAACCCGACAAAAATCTCCATCACAGAAGGCTCAACACGGGCCGTGCCCAACCAACACGGCCCCGTGCTGAGCCCCCTGCAGAAAATCACCCAGTTCAGGTACCTGGACACGGGGTCGTGCTCACTGAACACGCCCCCGTGCCCAGCCTTTTGTTTACTTTTGGTACTGGCAGTCTGGACATGGGGCCGTGTTCAGCCAACACCACCCCGTGTTCAGCTACCCAGTACCATAAAATCTTGTTTTTAGCCCACTTTTACACATTTTAATCAACCGAAAAACTTATTTTTGGGACACATTGAGGACAATGTGTAATTTAAGTGTGGGGGGATGCTAAAACCTTGAATTTTGCAAGTCCTAATAACAAGCCTTACACAAAACTCTATTGGAACCGCTAATCACCCCAAATTTTTTCAAAAACTTTTCATTTTTTTTTTACTTGTCTTGGTTTAATTTGGGAATAACAAGTTCTAAAAAGGTTATATTTTTATAAATTTACAACCGATAACGTCGTGATAAAAAGAACCAACATAAGAAAATTATGAAAAGGCATGACAAATCTAGTTAAAATTTAATTATATATACTTGTGTAACACCCCGTGTTTTCCCAAAGTCAAAGTCAAGAGTTGACTGTTATTGGAATTAAAGATCAATAAAGATTAATTTCATTTTAGTTTCATTTTGATTTTCGTATTATTTGGAGTAAGTGTTGTATAATCAAACTAATCGGCCGATAATCGAGCTGTGAATCAACGACCGACTGTGAATGATAGGAAGTAACAATGCAATAAAGCTAGTCAATCAATAATCAAGCTAATTAAATCAATCATCAAACTCAAGTGTGGGGATTTTAATACTTTTTATACGTGTGTGTGTGCCTTATGTGTTACTTGTGCATGTTTATTTTTATGTTAAAGTGTGTGGTGAATCAATCAAAATCAATCAAGACTCAAAGGTGAATCAAACTCAATCGAAATCGAATCCAAATCGTGGTGTAAGGATGCTTGTATGTTAGATATAGTAGTTGGGACTAAAAGTAATTTGATTAGGAATTCTATCATTCTCAAATCATCGTTCATCGAAGTCGAAATATCAAAAATCGTCGCGAAACACTCTAAACCAGGCAAGCCGATCGAACAGGGCAACCTGATCGAACAGGCAAGCCGATCGAACAGGGCAACCTGATCGAACAGGCTAGCCGATCGAACAGGGCAACCTGATCGAACAGGCTAGCCGATCGAACAGGCTGTTCGATCGGGCAGCTGCTCGATCAGGGATGCTGTTCGATCAGCTGACCCTTTCCTCTTTTGGAAGCCTATAAATAGGGCTGTCCTTGTCAAACTTTCCACTTTTGGAAAAGCTCTGACCGACCAGCCTCTTCTTCTCACTAAATCTCAGATTTCTCTCAAACCGGTAAGTATTTCGTTCTAATCCTTGTACGTTTTTGTTCATTAATCGATTCTCCATCTTTCTATCTTTCAAAACTTGGATTTCATCCATGAAATCACCAAGATCTAGGTGTTCTTGGGTGATGTCATCATGTGTTCTTCAAGAACACTAAGTTTTGACATCATTCCACCATGAATAGCTTAGATCTAACCGATTTCCACATAAATAACCTAAAATCTACCAAGGATCTTAACATTTCACGGTGGGAAAGGATTGGAAGATGGGTTTTCATCTATCTTTCAACTCTTTTACACTCAAAACGGTGAAAACGAGACTTGAACCGATTTATAAACCATTCTAAACCAACACATGGTTCAAGATCCGGGTTCTACCGAGAGATATACCGATTTCGGGTTGAACGTTAAACTTGGGTTCCAAACCGTCTCCGACCGGGTTTGGGTGATTCCTGCTCGAGTCAGTAGGCTAAGTGGGGACTTCAGTTTTGAGGTTCAACTCGTAGTCAAAATATCTCTAAAACATCAACAATTCACGGGAATAACCAAGTGTTAAGTGATAGGTTAACCGAATCGAGAAGCTGGCCGAACGGCTAGGCTGTTCGATCGAACAGCCCAACCGAACGACTATGCCAGCCGATCGACTAGGCTAACCGATCGACTAGCACTTAGTCCCACAAACTCATGAAGTGTAGTATTGACGAGGTACTGTTCGATCGACTACGCCACTCGATTGTAATCATTACTGCTCGAATCATGAGATACTATACTTCAAAACACTTAGACTTTTCGAAACATTGGAATGTCACCCGATCGAGCATGCCAACCGATCGAGTGACATATTTGAAAACAATGAAGTGCTAGCCGATCGGTTGGGCTAACCGATCGAACAGCTGTTCGATCGGCCAACTTGAAAGGTAGTACAAACCATCATACACAAACACATCTTTCACATCAAAGGAAGAAACAATCCACTTGAAGGAACCAGCCGATCGAGCCAGCCGGCCGATCGAATGGATGTTCGAACGGACTTTCAAACCAATCGAACAGCCCACTCGATCGAACTGCTGTCCGATCGAATGGCCTACTCGATCCAAGTACATTGTTTACTTTTTCCGCGTTACTCATCGTTGTGTTATCGAACTATTCAGGCTAACCTATTCTCAGTGCTCCTCTCAATCCACGATCAACCACTGTGAGTATACTCGATCCCTTTTTGCTTTCAGCACTTTTGGGTGTTACATACGTAATCTATCAAATCCACAAACAACACAAACTATCTGAACGCTAACCTATTTGCATGTATTACTTGTCTAAATGATTGCTGTTTATTATGTTTACACGTGGAGTGCTATCTACCTGCTTTAGCAACGTAGTACTATAGTTTGGACTCAGCACCCGTTCACACGGGGGTTGCTAAGGACAATTACTTGCATGGATTACGGTGGTAATCATGTATTGCGAACTGTCTCGGACAGTCAACTTGAAGTCATTGGTATCGATGGTCCCATGTTGATAATTTACATGCAGCGTTTGCCCTTGTGTACGTGCTTGGTTATGCGTAAACTTTTCGAACTTTATATGCTATATCAAACTTGTGTACTCACCTTTACATTATATGTATTGACTTTTATTTTAACGTATGTGACAGGTGTTTAAGCTACTAGCGTGCTAGGAAAGCGAGGCAATAATAAGCTTCTAGGAGCCAGTGACCTTAGGACAGTGTCCATACACCTGCTCCAGGGCCATAATTATCTGTAGATCTTGTACTGG
Organism: Helianthus annuus; assembly: GCF_002127325.2. Classification (NCBI taxonomy): domain Eukaryota; kingdom Viridiplantae; phylum Streptophyta; class Magnoliopsida; order Asterales; family Asteraceae; genus Helianthus; species Helianthus annuus. The sequence continues at coordinate 115,130,749 of NC_035446.2, forward strand.
CACCTGTAGTCAGTAAGATCTATAGTTAGCCGTCTAGAAGTCTTGAAACAATATTTAATTCGGTTTGTGATAATTAAGAATTTGAGTTGTCGGAACAGTTCCCATATTGTTTAGTTGATTTCTATGATAACTTGTTATTATTTGGGACACGGTATGGGACGTGTTATATAACTGAATTGTATGATAGTTGTTATGGAAACTTCTGAACAATCTGTTTCGCTCAGTGCCGCGCCCCGATGATTCCGCCATCGGTTGGGGTGTGACAACTTGATCACATTATAAACCCATTCCCACAAAAGTGAGTTTTGAGCCTTTATTGAGCATACAAATATACATCTTTAAACTAAATGCTCATTTTTCGTTTCTTGTGTGAATAGCCGCTTGGTTTCTTATGACTCTAGAACTTGCCACGACGATACATTCCCGATCCTTATCAACTTAAACCCGAGTAAGTAAATGATGGAGGCATTAGGACTAACCCTTTTTCTTTCAACACCATTATTTTTCTTTTTTTTTACCACCTACCCAAAATCCCCCTAGTTAACCCCTTTGAGCCTAAACCTTTTCGTTTCTTCCCCCAAAATAAACACCCTTTACCCACCAAAACCTTTTTCATTTTAAACCCTTTATTTTAGTAACAAAGCTTGGTTTTCTTGTGACACAAAATAAAAAAAAAAGAGAAAAAAAAAGAAAAAAGAGAAAAAAAAAAGAAGAAGAAAAAAATGAAGTTAGCAATAAACAAACAAGCTCATCAAAAGAAACCTTGTTTGAAAAATGCTTCATTAGAATAAAAAAAAAAAAAGACAAAGTGTTTTACGAAAACCGACGCTTTTTACGCTTTTCGCCCTTTTACTAACCACTAACCCAACCACACACCTTTAGCCCAAGCCTAACCCTTCACCCAAAAAGTCCTCTTGATATTTACAAAGGTAAAAAGTTAAAAAGGAGGAGGATTGATTGCTTGGCAAGCCTATGGAAGACGTAAGTTCCGTGCCGCTCTCGAGTGACTCACTAAAATATACACCTTCGGCCGAGTGTTGAGTGATCTCCCGTGAGGTATGTGAACTTGTATATAAATGGAATTTTAATAAGGCATGCTATGCCCAAATAAGTAATTCATCTTATGAAACGTTCAAAATAAATCATAACGAATAGGATTGTAAATAAATAAAAATAAAACCTATAAAAACCTTGGATTCCCGACACTCTAGGACAAGCTAAAAAAACTTCTCTTCTACCTATTCCATTTGGGAGTGTAAGCCACATTTAAAGAGTTTTGCTTGAGGACAAGCAAAAGTTCAAGTGTGGGGGTATTTGATGTGTGTAAAATGCAACATATAAATCACATCAATTAAGGCATAAAACTAACCCTTTTTAAGTACTAATGTTGGAAAAAGAGTGTTTTTGTCTTCCTTTTGTATTTTCAGGATGAAATGAGCTCAAAATCACAAAAGAAGCAAAAAGACAACTAATTCTACCATAAATACAAGAAAAGGAACAAAAGTGGACTGCCCGGACCCTCAACGGCACCTCCCAAGGCAAAGGAGAAGAAACAGAGTCTGAACACGCCCCGTGTCCAGCGAACACGGGGGCGTGCCCAGGAAGCAGCAGAAAAGACAAACCAGTAGAAGCTTCCATTGCCCACCACGGGGCCGTGTCCAGCGAGCACGGGGGCGTGGTGAAAGTACAGCAGGCGCATTAATTGTAATTCGCAATTACAATTAATGAAGTGAGAAAATGTCAGACGGGCACGGGGCCGTGTTCAGCGGACACGGGGCCGTGTCCAGCCTTCTGTTCAGCCTATAAATAGAGGAGCTTGGCTTCATTCTCTCTCATCCCTTGGCACACCACCTCTCTCACACTTCATCCACCACCCACCACCACCATAACACCATCATCCACCACCATCATCCATTGTCCATCGTAGAGTGTGTGTGAGTCGTCTCGGGATCCAAGATTGATCGTAAGAGTTCTTGACAATCAAGGTCATGTTTGCCTAAGCCTCTTACATCACTTGGTGAAGACAAGTGTTTAGTATAATACTTTTTATTTTTAATCTTTTGCACTTTTTATTTGGTTTTGTATTAATGACTTTAATAACTAGTTACTTATGTTGAAGGTGATATTTCCTTATCGTTTGTCCGTGGTGTCTTGGCATTATTTTACTGTCTATATAAAATAAAAGATTTTCACCATTCATATCTCCACGGTCTATATGGAGGTATGTTGGCTACCTGGTCGGGGGTTAAGGGAACGGTTTGGTAAGGGTCTTGCCCTTGTTCAGCGTTTAGAGGTCCTGCTTGGGACCTGGGTCAATTTTAGTAGGATCTCCTTCAATGCCCATAGGTATTGGATGGCGGGGATCCAAACTCTTTGACCCCCTCATAAGTTAACTACTATTAATACTATAACCCGGCTATTTAGGACTGTATCCCTGCTGACTCAGACTACTTAGCCGAGGGTAACGTCACCGCCAAAAGTGGGGCCTACCACAATTTGCATTAATAACTTAATTCATTATCTTTCAATAATCTGACCCTTTAGGATTGTATCCTTGCTGACTCAAACTACTGGGTTGAGGGTAACGTCGCCTTCAAAAGAGGGGCCTACTACAATAAATAAGATAATCTCTTAAACAAGTGCAAAAGTGCGAAAATAATCAAAGGTTATACTAATACACGTGTCGGATCCAAGTGATTCATCTTGTCTATCTGTTTTTTATTTTATTTTATTTTTCAGCATTTAGTTAGTTTTTATTTTTCTTAGTTTAACACACTTTTCTCACTTTTTGATTTGATTAGACGTTGAGGATAAACCGGTATTAAAAGCTCTTGTGTCCTTGGACGACCTCGGTATCTTACCAACACTATACTACGTCCACGATGGGTGCACTTGCCCATATGTGTGTTTAGTGTTAGTAAATATCGTGTTTTATAAATTTAAAACTTGGCTAAAAGTGTAAAAAGGGGCTTAAATACATATCAAAAATATATTACACTACACACGCATCATTTGTGCACGTCGAAAATCCTGTATATGATAACGAATGTTCGTACCTTTGTATGGAGCAAGATACCCTCTAGTATTTGGGTATCCGGCATCAACAACATAATATTTATCTGCAAATAAAAAAACAGCTGTTATTCGTTTTAAATAAGTATTAAAAGCATAAAAATATCATTAATAAAATTATACTAACCACCCGTGGGATGTGGAAATTGAAGTTCCGGTCTCTCTAACGCTTTATTGAAAATTCTCGTGTCATGTGCAGTCCCCTCCCATCCGGCCCACACAAATGTAAAACACATGTTAAAATCACACACAACCATTATATTTTGTGTAGCGTATCCTTTTCGACCAATGTACTTCGGTTGTTCGTTCAATGGAACCGATGCCCTCACGTGTGTCCCGTCTATAGCGCCAATGCAGTTCTACAAATACAAAACGATATCATATTTAAATCATTTATTAAAGTAATTGTAGCATTAGATACATCGAGCAATAGATAATACCTCGAACATTGGATAATACCGAGGATTGTTTAATATATGTGCAGGTACATCATCATTATAGTTTGCGGCTGGCTTGATGATATCAGCACTCATCCTAAGCACGGCCGCCAAAACTCTATAGAAATGTCTATGAATTGTTTCCCCGGAACGATTAAAAGATTCTTGCACGAACCTATTTGTACATCCATGAGCCAAAGTCATCAATAAGATTTCGACCGACTCCTCAATAGACACATGACGTGTTTGTTCCAATCCGTATTTAGTAACAAGATCAACGCATAACTGTCTAAAAACAGGTATGTTCAGCCGAAACATATCATAACACCGTCTCGGATGGCCATTAAGAATTTCATTAATAAACTGGTGGCCAGTGCGTTCCGAAGTGTGACATGGTGTTCGCGCGTTACGCAAATTACGAGCTATTATAATCCCTCTCACAACTTTGGCACATAACCTTTTAAATCCTATAACCTCATCATCCATATACTCTTCATCACTGTCATCTGAATCAGAGTAGTCACTATCCATCCTGTATAAATGTCAAACGATTACATATATTTAAATGTCAAACCATAGCATAAATTAAAACGTCAAACAACACATAATGTCAAACGATCACATATATTTAAATGTCAAACCATAGCATAAATTAAAATGTCAAACACATAATGTCAAACCATAGCATAAATTAAAACGTCAAACAACACATAATGTCAAACGATAGCATAAATTAAAATGTCAAAATATCAAATAAGTCATTCTTCCATAAGTAATTTAAGGAACTCCATCTTTGCTTCATGAGTCATTGGATACATAAAAGCTTCACGGTTTTGCTTTTTGATGAAGACACGCAAGGCTTGTGAATACTTTTTTGAACCTTCTTCAAAGTCGGGAAAAGTGACGACAATGTTCATGCAATCCGCTATTGTAGCCGAGGGACCATTTGGTGGAAAAGTTTGAGTGCTTTTTGTTGATAAGGCATCAAGTACAACATCTGGCTTTTCCTCAAAAGATGAAGTTTTACTCTTGGTTGAACGTTTGTTGGCAACATCCTTATTCTTCTTCCTTTTACTCGAACTACTTTCAACGAAACTGGTAAACATAGGCTCATCATCACCTGAATTAATTTCGTCACTGTCTCCTTTCCCCTCCACGTTTTCCTCGAGTCGAACATCGCTCGGATTGTTATCGTTTAAAAATTGCAATGGCGTCTGAGTTTGATTCCCAACGGCAACACAATCCCGAAATAAAGGAGCATAATGCGACTCGAATATTTCCAAATTTGCACCCTTAAATTTGACAAACTCTTTGTTTACCTACGAGATAAGATGGTTAATGGATTTTCAAGTTGCAATCACAAATTCATTAATTAATAACTTACCTTTATTTTTTCCTCCCACCACTCATCCGATGCCTCGATTAAGCTTCTTGTCCCACCGATCCCAGTTTCAAGCCTTATTAAGCGGTCATTTCCAATCTTTTTTCATGGCGTCCCATTTGTTTTTAAGTTGTTTTCTATCAAAGACTCTGCCGATTTTTTCGTTCATGGTTTTTTCTATATTCGCCCACCCTATCTTATTAAAGTGACCACATGGTTTATTCCCTTTTAAAGTTTCAAGCTTGCAAGCTTCGACAAAGTCCATAAACGCATCATTATTCCACAAGAATTTTGGTTTATTCTTTTTAGTTGATGTTTCACAGTCAACAACATTTGTGTGATAAGCATCCATTATCTGATACATATACGCATAAAAATGGATCCAAATCTGATTAATCGAACCCATACAGCAAACAATACAACAAACAGATGCGTTAATTTTGTTTTTACACTACATATCCAACAACAATTAACAATACAGCAAATCTGCTGATGCAAAAAAAAAAACAGTAAACAAACAAACTAATCTGATTTTTAACATGCATTAACAGATCCAATTTGAAACATGTATTAACAGATCCAAATCTTATTAATCAAACAGCAAGCAAATAGATCCAATTTGAAACAGATTTAACATGCAATCGCTGTGAATTGGAATCTCTAACAATTGGAAACATACCTGCGGTGGAGAACTGATCTGATGAAGGCCGGAGGTGGAGAATGGGCCGCCGAAAAAGCAAGCCGAACTGATCTGATGAAGGAACCGCCGGAGAAGGAACTGGCTTGCTGCTGCTGTGTTGGCCGCCGGAGAAGGTACCGGCTTGCTGCTGCTATGTCGGCTGCTGCTGCTGTGTTTACGAGAGAGAGAACAGGGGTGATGAATATTGTACTAGGGCACACACACAGATATAAGGAAACACATATAAGGGGTAAATTAGTAAATTCATTATTGAAAAGTCATAACTGGCTCAAGAAGTCACGAATTCTTGGCTTTTCAAAACCTCCCATTTCCTTCTTTGCATTAAGCTATTTCAAAAAGGACTTCTTTGTTATCCAAACATAAAAACAGCTTATTGACTTCCCCATAAGTCAATAAGCTAATAAGCTGGTTTGAGAAGCTAATCCAAACATGCCCTAACAGCCAGACTACAAACCACCACCCCTTCTCCTTTCTTCAAAACCTAACCCTAACCCTAACCCCATGAAATACAGTCTGGACAGACAGAGGGGAGAAGAGATGGGAGACAGACGGAGAAGTCTCCGGCTTCGACACGGTCAACGCGTCGCACATGACTCCGGCGTCGACATAACAGACGGGTCCGCCGTACATGGTGGTGGGGTTATGTTAGGTAACCGCAACGGCAGTCAACAGTCACGACGGTTATGGTATGACCGTTTTGAGCAACGACGGTGATCAGAGTAAGAGAGACAGGGAGAGAATCAGAAGAGAGAGATTGCGAAGGAGAGGGTTTTGGAGATAAAAGGGGCCTGCCAGTCTTCCGGCTGCCTCCCTCGCCGGCGTCATGATGAACGGTGGTTGTTGTACTCGACAAAGGACGGTGTCTGCACTTAGGGTTCCGCCTGTTGAACCCGGCAAAACCGACTGTCTAGTAGTGGCGGCGAACATCCTTGATGGTTGGTTTACAGCGGTGGTGGTGGTACGGACGTAGCAGGCAGCAACCGTGGTGGGGTTATTTTATTTGTTACCGATTTCATGCTCCGTCTTTCGATTGAAGGTATAATCTTAATTAGTATATTTTTCTTTCATTTTTAAACTTCTTGATGATATCAATTGTATATGTGATGAAACTGATTTGTGATAACATTACTTTGAAGCCCTATTTACGTGTGAATTGATAAGAAGGGAACAAGATTAAATTTTTAAGATGAATCACATCAGTGTGAGACCATCTTACACCTGAGAATCACCATTGTAAGAGTGGTAGAAGAGATAAAAAAGTGCAGTTGTTTTTGACCAAAACGGGTATAAAATGCCCCTGCACACGTGAAAAAAAGAGATAAAACGCAGCTGAAAATGTGCTAAAAGAGACATACATGATTGGGCAGCTTCATTAGATCCCGTCTTTGCTGTTATTTAGGTTGTTTCCATTGATTCGTTATGAAATCAGTCTTATCTTAAGTTGTTATTATTAAGTTATTGTTTATCTAAATTTGATAAGTTTTAAATCTGGTGAGAATGAGAATTGTGATGTTGGAAATTCGGTTTTATACAACGATGAACAATGCTTCATCCAAGAGATACAGTTCCTTCAAAGTGAATATCGATGGTGTTGCCTCTTCTTATTTGCTACTTCGATACCTAAAAAACTAAAATTGATGGGGTACTGATTGTGTTCATGGGTGTCGGGTTTTCCTACTCCCAAAAGTGGCCCCATATCTCTGATTGTGTATAACTTTGTTTGTGGTTATAGGAATTGTAAGTTGCCCTTATAACAAAAATTATTAAAATAATGTATGCTGGTTTTCGTATATTGAATCTTTAGTAGATTGGAAATTTTGTCTTTCCTACAGAGATGATGTATAAAAGTTAACAACCAATTTTTAAATACTCTCTCTCTCTTGAAAGTGTGACTTCGTTTTTGTGACGCAGATGAAACGGAGATGGACTCTGTGAAGGTTATCTTAGTCAGGTCACCAATGACACAGGAAGGCAACTAACTCAACTCAAATATTTGAGAAATTAACTGCAGATATGTCGGTAAACTTTGTTTACATTTTTTCTTGATACATTTATGATATATTTGGTTGATGTCTCTGGTTGTCGTCCGTATATAGCAGCGACAGTTCGCTGCAATGACGGACTCCAGTAGGCAGCAGTCGTGATGGTTCTTGGATAATGCGAGGAACCGTTTGGTGCATGTAGTGAAGCTCGGGTTTTGGTTAAAGGTGGGTGGTCAAGAGAAGTCAAAATGGTCAGTACACTAACCGAGAAGTATGATGCAATTCAGTCACTATATAGTTTAGTTACGAAACATTCGCGAGGGAAGGTACAATCGTACGCTAGACCAATAAATTATTTACTTAAATTATTAACATAACAATAACTGGACCGATAAATTATTTACTTAAATTATTAACATACTTACTAACTATAATCATCCTTTGTGACACGTGTAGAACGACGACACTAATAAAGTTGAACTGACCCGATAAAAATATATATATAGGATACAATAAAAGAATACAAATACGTATATCTAGGTTTCCGATAAAATGGCATTTCTCTTTGTTTTATAATTGTTATGTTCACATTTGATATGGGCCTTTTACTGAGCAGGGTGTTTGGGTGCGCATCTTGGGAGTTGGGAGAAGCAGGGAAGGGGAAGGATTTCACCAGAGATTTAGGTCTACCACCAGACATTGCAACCATGGTACCATTTCTGTTTCGTTCTTTCTACTATATCCACACGTACTCCATGTTGTTTTGGGCGTTTATATCGATGTTGTGTTAGGTTTATTGTTCAAAGCATGTTATAAATTAGAAATGTTTGTGTGAAGATGGGGAATAACAGAGGTATGTCACTGGCTACTAAAGTTGATTTAACCACATTCAAGTATGATATGGGGAAATTGGCATCTTACTTATTTTGTAGTACTTTGGATTTGCCTTTTTTATTTTGTGCTATTAATTGTGAAATTCGGTTTTTATTTTATTATGTTCTTTCAATTTTTATTTTAATATGTTCTAATTGTTGAGTTTGTTGCAGCTTCTCATAAAACTGGTTTATGGCTGTAGCTTTTTGTCAAGTTACTTAAAATGCCTATAATCTTTTGGCCAATTGATAATTATTTATAAATTGCTATTTCTGTATATTTCTTTACAACATTCCAAGAGTGTTTTCAGTTAAGGTTGGTATTTGTATTTTATTAGAGTGTTTTCAGTTAAGGTTGGTATTTGTATAGAAGTTTCTATTTGTTTTCCTCTTGACATTATTCTCAGTTACATGATATATGTTTATACGAAACCATATGCTAATGACCAGAATTTGTACTTCAAGATGTCCTCAATTATATAATACTCTATTTTGCAACATTTTGTTACAATAGAGGTTATACACCATGCTTTGTTGGTGTTTTGTGCATCCAATACTTGTACCCTGTCTGGATTGTTGTTTGTACCATGGTTGGTTTTTGTCTGATCTTCTTATCACAAAACAAAGAGAGATACACAGTAGAGATAAATGGAAGAGAGAAAAAACTAAACAGAGCCGCCGCTTCTCTGACGATTGGTCGACCTCCAGAGCGTCGTAGGCCTCGATTAACCGAACAAAGGGTAAGGAATCTCATGGTGGTGGTGATGTTTGCAGACTAGGGTTCCGGTGACCGTAGATGGTCCGGTGGCTTACACACACGATGGCAAGAGGCTATAGGTGCGACTGTTGATTACCTTCTCCAATTTTCAGGCTTCCAACCCTCCAACAAGTTAATAACACTGACAATATTGGCTCTTTAGATTTAGATCTATGTTGGTGAGTAAGGAATCTCATGGTGGTGGTGATGTTTGCAGACGTGGCGGCTAGGGTTCCGGTGACCCTGGATGGTGCGGTGGTGTACACACATGATGGCAAGAGGCTATAGACGCAACTGTTGATTACCTTCTCTAATTTTCAGGCTTTCAACCCTCCAACAAGGTAACACTGACAATATTGGCTCTTCTGATTTAGATCTATGTTGGTTCGATGTTGTTGTGCGTTTTTGAATGTAAGCCTTAATTTTTTTGGATGACATCTGATTTTGTTGTTTTAGTTGATGATTGTGATTTATATCCTAAATTTTTGGGGTGATGGCGGTGGTCTGAAGCTGAGATGACCTTGTGGGACTATTTAGCAATACCAAGGGCGGCATCTCGCAACTCATTGCCACATTATCGACATAGTAACGTGAATTTGGCAGCTGGACCGTAGCTGGATATACAAAAACAGCAACGGGTTGCACATGTGAAAGGAGTGTAACATAAACGATGAGAGAGGCGGATCTATTTCAAAAGAAAAGAAAGAAGAATACAGACATGAGAGACAGAGAGAAAGAGAGAGATGAAGGTGAGAGAAAGTGGGCAAGCCACAGGAAACTGGCCGGGTTCGTGGCAAGTCTTAACACACTAAACCGAGACTAAGGAATCCGATGGTGGTGACGGGCCATTCAACGGATCAACAGTGGTGATGTTCTCAGCGTAGATGGTGTACTGAGGGTGGTCAGAATACCACTGTCACCTTTGATCGAGATGGTAAGTATTATCTGCTACTGGACTCATTGTTATATGGTTGGTTTTATTATCTGATGCTTAGCAATGAACAGTCAATTTGTTATATGATTGGTTTGGTTCTGATCATAAGTTAGTTTGGTTAAGGATCCTTCAAAATGTCCTTCTGCAAAATATATATGCCATGATCACTTTTGTCACACTTTGTATTCCTAAAATGAAGGGATCTTTGCCTGTTTTTATAGCTCCAAATTCATTCATGTTCACTGTGATAGTGATTGACCTTTATAAATATGATAGTAGGAGATTGGATGAAAAAAGATTTGTTAGAGCACCTTTTATGCGATCCACATGCATCAAAAAGACTTTCCAAGAAGTTTATTATAAGGGAATGAGTTTTTTTATTCACCATTCATAGTTGTTATGTGTCATCTCAAATTACACCATCACCCTCTTTTAACTTTCATGAAAAATACTCATCATTCATCTATTACATAAAGTTTCAACTACCTTCTTATCAATGTTAGTACAGTAGATAGTTCTTGCACACATTTCCCTTTCATCTTCTGACTAAAAACTGTTGGGTGTCGAATCCAGCAAATAAATATAAAATAAACCTACTTGACACACTAAAAATAGTATGAATGGAAGTCAGGTTCGTGTCCACAGGGATACAGGTTAATTAAACGAATTGTGCCAAAACGTTTTAGATACAGATACGGTCGTTTTAAAAAAGGGGGGGTTTTATTTAACTAAATGTAAAAACAATTTATAATTTTAGATTAAAAAGAAAAGCTAATTAAAGTGGTTGTGAAAATTCAGATGTTAAAAACTAATTTCAACACCAGGGCAATTTCTTGATTCGGTTCGACTTACGATCATTAACGGTCACGGTGCAATGATCCTTTTTAAATAATAGTTTGTATCGACACTAGACGTCACGCAGTTCGGACATCCACTCTATCTAATGTCTAACCAAGCGCAGTTCGTTGATTAGAGCCAACCCGCTACTCTAAGCTCACGCCGTTCGGATTTTAGCGTGCGGGTTGCGGGATAGAAGTATCGATTATAATCAAACACACACGCCGTTCGGAGTGCCTAATTATATTGTATGATTCTATAATAATTTTGGGTTCATAGACAAACTCAAAATATTATTTGTTCCTTGTATCAAAGATTAAAACTTTGTTAGGGTTCTAAAAATTGATTGAACTTTATTAGAAAAATTAATAAGTTGATCAGGTTTATTAACAATCTAATATTTTTCGGATCGAATCCGTAGTAAAAACAAGAATCACACAAACAAACCACTAAAATAATCGAATCAAACGTGATCGTTTCACATAAGATTGTGAACCAAATCAAAGAAAATAAACCCTAATGTTGAAACTATAAAAGACTAGCCAGACATGATGGCTAGAACAAATAAAACATCGAATATTTAAAACTTACGAAAATCAAAACAAACTGTGATGTTCTATAAAAAATTCATCAAAGAGAAAATGCCACTTTTTCCTTGTGATTTCGAATGCCCCGCTCCTTTCTTTTTTTTTTTTTTTCTTTTTTTCCACTTGCAGCCGTCCAAGATAATGTTCCCCTTTTCTCTATTAGTTTGTTGTTGACATGAATCCAAAATACATTCGGCCCAATATCCATCCCACAAGATTTTTGTTGGTTTCCCAAGTTTAACTATATGAAACCCAATTTAGTAATTGATCCATGGCCCACTTCGACTTTATTTATTACCTCCTCTAAAACTTCAACTCAACGAATCTCTTTCCTTGAAATGCATTGTCATGCGTAGCAACCGCTCCATTCCTACAAAACATTAAAAACATCCAAAGTAGATTCCGTTCCACAAAAATATGTATTTCAAAAAATAATGATGTTTGACTATGATATATGCATGATGTGTGGTGTTATTTTAATATTATAGTGCTATAAAACATGCCTAAAAATGCAACTAACAAAAACAAGATAAAAAAAGGTGTCCACATCAGCAAAAGTGCATATACGTGGTTTATTCGCGCTTCACAAGTCACAAACATGGGTGAAAGAATCGTACCCGAGGCACGATTCGGTTTGAAACAGAACTGGTCCAAACGATACGGGTAGAAACGGTTCGGTCCGAAACGGTACGGGTCGAAATGGTGATTGCCGACACGTTTGCAATTTTTGTGGTGCTTTATTTTGGTTGGAAGAGCAAGTTTCATGTAGGATGTTTACAGACGGCTTTGGTTATAATCAATGTTGTAGAGGTGGTTTTGACGCGCAAAACCTAGTTGAAAGTTGTAAATTAAACTACAAACATCAGCCTCATAATAATGCTATAGTGATTAAGTAATCATATTTTATTAAGATAATCAAACCTAAAGAAGCATAGAAGGAGCTGCTGCGAGTTCTTTAACAACATGGCTTCGAGTTTTCCTCCCGTTGAAAGTAACAACTGACGGACTGTTCGCAGTTGTTAATACCCAAAAGCTTCGTTTTTTTTTTCTCTGACAGCCGGCAACATAAACCGCGAACTCGGGCTCTTCAAGTCACCGGTTTCCGTTTCTTTCGGTCTTAAATTTCCCTTCGTCACAACTCTCTTTCCACCCTTCTGCGATATTTCACGAATCAAATCATCTTTTTGTTTCATTTGCAGCCCATGATCTTTCTTCATTTCTCCATAGCAGCCTCTAGCATCTTTATAGTTTGTTTAAGCTCTTTAATGGTTTCTTCGGGTGCTTTTTCCTTGGATTCTGGTGTGAAACAGTTTCTGGGTAAGAAAGATTTCGGTTTTCGTTCTTTTTGTCGACATGAAGTCGGTGGGGTTGTTAAGATCGATGATATTGTTGAAGGGGTTGGTGATGCTGCTGCTAAAGATTGTGCTTGAACCATTAGTAACTTCTGCTGTTGGCGGGCCAGTTGGGCTCTTGGATCATGGTTTTCTTTTTGTGATTCGAGTAGTAGTTCCGCCTGATCGGTTTCTGCATTGTGTATATTTGTAATTTCCTCATTCGCCTCGTATGCCTAGGAATTACGGTAATAAAACCAATGGGTCGAGAATTAGATAATCAACTGTAATAAAACAAACGTGTCGTAGAAGATACTGTTTGGAGTTAATCGAATGATATGCGGTAATGATAAACGTGCGCAAGCTCACAAGACTCGGTTGAGAATTAGGAATTTCATGATCAAAAGAAAAGCTCCAAATCCAAAACCCCCTTCACCCTCATGACCAGATCCACTTTGGTACTGATATGAATTCGCCGAAGTATCTTGGGTAGAAAAGAACGAAGAAAAAAAGTATATGACCAGTATCAATAAAATAGGAATCATAACTATGTTTTGTACCATAGGACTGAAGATTATTAGTGCAAGAACATTCACTATTACAAATGGAACAATAGGTGATGGACCAGTAATTTCCATTTTCGCTCTACGTGTGGCTTGACTGATTAAACCTCTTTTCACTAACAAAGTGATAATACTTAATTGCAGTTAATTTCGGATGATTTATACCCATTGCACGCCTGTATGGGTCAATGACCGATGATTATTCCCTAGCGTGTGATTATCTATTACATTCTTTTTCTTGTATATAGCTAGGATCAGATATATTATTTAATCAAGAGATTTGGAGCTACACTTTCATTTTTAACGATCTTCATACAAAGACAAAGATTTTGTGTTTGAAAATTTGATTATAACTCTTTCTGTATGTAAAATCTAATATTTATATAATTATACTATTTTTAAGGTTAAAAGTTGTTTTATTTAACAATATTAGCAGTGAGAGTGCAACTGTTTATATAAATGTGGAGACAAAAATAATGCACAAGTTTTTAAATAATGCAGATCCTAAAATGCTTCCAAAGGAAATCCAGCCCCCGTCGCATCGCGACGGGTTACTCTTCTAGTTTTGTTCAAATCATATAGGGTAAATTACTTTTTGAGTCCCTGTGTTTTAGTGGTTTTAACCACTTGAGTCCAAAATCAAAATGTTTAACGCCCTGAGTCCCTATAACCATTTTTCTTAACCATTTGAGTCCAAATTTCTAACTCCATCCACCAAGTCTGTTAACTAAGAGGGTAATTTGGTCATTTACACACAAAGTACAAGTCTTATATGCACATAAGGACAAAGAACAAGTTTTTAATACATAACCTTTTAATATAAAATATATAATATATATATATATAATAAAATACACACAGAGCCACCATCCCCACCACTGCCCCACCATCATCCCATCACTGCCACCACCATCGCACTACCGCCACCTCCAAACACCCACCACCACCGTCTCATCTCCACCACTATTGCCGCCCCACTGCCACCACCACTGTCACCACCGTCGGCGACATTTGCAGATCACTCAGAACGGTCTCATAAATGATCATAAAGTGGCCTCATTTGCAGACCACTCAAAACTTTAACCAAACAATTAAATCATTTTCAAAACTTGATAAATGATCATAAATTTGCCCTCTTTTGCAGATCACTAACAACATAAATGCAATCAAAACCCTAACCAAATTCATCAATCCAGTTCAAAACTTCATAAACCTCAATACCTCGTAAACAACTCTAGATCACTCAAAACCGAACCAATCAATCAAATTTCATAACTTTATAGAAAACCCACAAAAAATAAAAATAAAAACAAATCACATACCCACCATCCCCATCCAACCATAAAATTTGTGATTCCAACCCATCAAATCCAACAATTCACCAAACAAACAAATACCCATATGCAAAATCACCATTTAACCAACCGAAACACATACATCATAGGCTTCAGAGATGGTTTTGAACTTGGCTTCTGCATCTTTCTTGTTATTAGGGTTTTTATCAGGGTGCCATTTCATGGCGAGTTTTCGGTAGGCTTTCTTCAAGTCATCGTCTTTAGCACTGCGATCGACCTGAAGAACCTTGTAGTAGTCCACACCCATGGTTACGATGGCTGATTGTGGTGAGGTTGGGTGGAGATTTTATGGTGGGTGGGTTCAAGAAAGTTCTGTGTAGTGAAAATTGGGTGAGGGAGTAAAGTGTGTTGGAGGTCTAGAGAGAGAATAAAAGATGAGAGAGAGAGAAATGCAGATGGTGTTTAGAGAGAAACGTAAATGAAAGAGATAATAGAAGAGAGAGAAAGAAAACACTAAAAATAAATTAGTTATATATTTATTTTTTAATTATAGGGGTAATTTAGTCATTTAACAAATTTTAACAAAATAATTCAAACTGGGTTAGAAATTTGGACTCAAATGGTTAAAGAAAATGCTTATGGGGACTCAGGTCGTTAAACTTTTTGCTTTTGGACTCAACTAGTTAAAACCCATAAAACACAGGGACTCAAAAAGTAATTTACCCAATCATATATATGCGACACTATAATGAATGAATGACAAAACTGTTATTTACATGATGAATCCTTGCAAAATTGCCTAAATAAAAGCTAACCTGTCACGTCGCGCAACGTGCGGCGTCGAATACCCCTAGTTTCTTTAATTCTTCAAAACTTTTAAGTTATTCAAAAAATTCAAAACTATTTTCACTAGTATGAGTGTAGTTAATCACAAAATTTATTTATCCAAGATAGTTTTATTTCACATTTTATATATAAAAAAAATACGTGTAATTCATATTTTTGCTTAGATTGTCACGAAATTATTTATATGATTTAAAAAAAAAATAAAAGTGTCCAAATTATAATATGACTGTCATTTACTGGCTAGACTAAACATCATCAGGTGGCTTGTTAATGGTGATTGCATGTTTGTAAGTGTGACACACTATTACCTAAATGTGAGAATATGCAAGGGCGTGGAAGGTGGGGGTGGAACCTCATATGTTTTGGTTAAAAGTGTAAATTTTTTTATTTTTCGTCTGAAATTTTTAAAATTATATAGGATTGTCCTCCCAATTTTTTTGCCTAAATATCTTTATAATATATAAATTGGGTCACATGACTTTCCGCCTCTCGAAACTTTTGGTCAAGCTCCATGAGTTGGGTTTGATGACATGTAGGTTTTAGTGACTAACCTAATCATTTGAGTTTATATTCGGGGCCATGGCCTTGGGTTTAACACAAAAATCTTTCCTTCTTTTTCGTCTAGACCACACAATCGGATCAACCAAAGAGGATACTTTGTCTATCTATGAGACTTTTTTTTTTGTATAACATCATATGAATATGTGTTTATATTTTTATTTTTTTCACTCATCAAGCATTGACATTTATGCTTGTAAATGTTAACACTTTAGGCCCGAATGTAACAGTGAAAATACAAATACTTCTTGTAAATGAAATTTACAATTTCACAATAACGAATGATGTAAACCATTTAAATGTGTGCTTTAATGTCTCCCCACAAGATATAATTACTCTTGACCACTAGGCTATAACCTAAGTGACATTCTGAAAGGAAATACTGGTGTGGCCTTTTCAATCCGAATAGAATAATTGCTTCTGTCTCGATGAAAACGCCAAAAACGAGAAAGGAAACGGTGCCTTTGATTGTTTGAGAATTATGCTTCAATTCAGCCAATAAAGTTAGATGCAATGTTTCCCATTTAGATTTAAAACTTATGGCAACGGATACGATCCATCTAGGGTGGATAGTGGCGTGTCTTGCAAAATATATAATGAATAATCTATTGACTGGAAGTCTTCATGGAGTCACAAAGGTTTTTCGAGTTGCTAGGGAGATTCTTGGTTCCGTATTGGTTTTGTTGGTCATTTCTTGTTCATTGATACGCTAGATGTTTTCGTGTATTTGTATTTTGAAAGACAAGTGTTTTAATCATTTTCAGTGTCCATTATGTTTTTGGTCTGATGCATTCTTGATATCACAAATATAAACAGGTTTTCTATCTTGTTGCTAGAAGCTTATTTTAATGAAAGTTCTTTTACCATTAAAGAGTAATATTGGATTTTAATAATCCAAACTATTTTTCGTTGGCCGTCAACAATCCCAACTTGAAAAACAACAGCTGGCAGTCCCAACTATTAATATATTGGCCTCCAATACTAACAAAACCCTAACGTCGTTAGTCTTCGGTCTCCATAAAAAACGTTTTTATTGCCGAAAACTCAACTTTTTCGTCCCAAACCTCTTTGTAACATTATTACGGACCTTTAGAAAAAATTTTCTAGTAAAAACCTCAATTATTGAAGTCGTAGGAAAACTCATTTTTCGCCGGAAAACTTCTTTTTAGTCGTAAAACTCAACATCTCAAACCTCTCTGTAACCTTAGATTGTACCTTTAGAAACCTTTTTCCGGCGACCGTAGATTAACAGCGTTAGGGTTTTGTTAGTCATGGTCCATTGGAGGCCAATATATTAATAGTTGGGACTGTCAATGGTTATTAATAAAGTTGAAACTCTTGCATCTTTAAAAAATACAACGAATAATTATGACTATTAAAATCCAATATTCCAGTTAAAAATTGCATTTATAGTGGCGCTGTGACACCTCGTAAAATCACAACCAATATAATGAACACACGTGTCATGAGCTTTAAACGTGTAATGGATTAAATATGAGGGACTAAAGTAGACAAACAAAGAAAGTATTTGTGTAAAAGGATTCAAAGTGTCAACATTTGATAATTATACCTTTCAACAACCCTACACGATGTTTATACCCTTAAACGAATGAATTATAAATCATATGAAGCCATTTGTGGAAGAAAGTGAAAGTTTACAAACCGAAAGGGTTAAATGTGTCAACATGTTTAATTTATACCTCTGAGTGACCTTTTAACGAACCCGAAGCTTTGTAACGATTAAGTATGCTCCCAAAAATAAGTGATAAAAATTTCACAAGATTTCGATATCGTATGAGGAAAATACGTTAACATTCGTAAATAAGGGGTTAAAAGCATCAACGTTGAAATTCAGGACTTTTCGATGATCGTATAACTAACCGGGGACTTAACGAAGTTTGGTTATGCCTTAGAGTCCTTAAAAGTCAAGTTTGGGGGTTAAAAGTGTAATAAAAACAAGTTAAAACAACTATTAGAAGGACCAGGGACCAAAATGGCAAATTCTGAAACTTGTGACCGGAGCCTAGCACTCATACCGGCCGCGCAGGACCCCTCTTATACCCTACGCGGGCCGCCTGGAAGTTGCCAGCTCCCAAAAAAATGCACAGATGCCTGTAACAGCAGGTAGCACCGCCATTGCATGGTAGTTTTCGAATTCAGGAGCTTGGCCAACAGATTTTCATGCATAGGGACACTTGGGAATCATCAGAGATCATTGGTAGACCTTGGTGGAGTGATCTCATGCATTCTAAATCCCTACATATTCACACACCCAACTCCCTATTTCCACACCCTTCAAGACGCCTCGTGTAGACCTATACGAAGCGTATTACCTTTTTCAATTTCCAAGAGAATCTCTGATTATGTCACCTTTTTCAGTAAGCTCCCTTAACCTCTCTAATTCATGCTTTATTAGTTTAATGACCTAAAGTCAAAGCCGTCGTAATTAACCTTTGACTTAGTGATTAATCACTAATGGTCCAATCATTTTTCGAATTGAAAGTGGCTATGAGTTGGTAATTATGTGGGTAATAAACCCTTAAAAGGGCACCCTCTGATTTCCACTCTAACTATGTCAATTGTCAGGTCAAACTTAATTATAAAAAGTCAACAGAAAGCTATTTTTCAAATAAACACTTAATTAACAATGTAGAAGCCATGAAACCTGTTTTAACACTTGTATAACTTGGTAATTAACGTAAGAACATGTCTAAGCATGTTCAACCCGACAATTTCAGGTTTAGGCTCGGTTCGGAACCGAAAGTCGCAAAAGTAGACTTTTGCTTTGACTTTTAGTTCTGACCCAATTTAGCTTAGTTTAGATATGCCTTAAAGTTCCTTTAGGACCAGGTTATAGGTTAGTATAACCCTCTGAGGTTACACAACTTGGTTCCTTGTTTATTCGATTCATTTGCATGTTTCCGTTATATGCCTAAATGTTGACCATTATGCCCTTTTGACCATAGAACGAGATTTTTGAAAATGTGAGAGGACAAAAACCTTTGTTACTGATTTATAAACTTGTCCTAAAAATTTGATATCAGTTTGAGGTCTAGATTAAGAGTTATGCTCAATAGCGTAAATTAAAAGCTTTTTATTAATTAAAAGGCATTATTAGCATAAAGCCTATCTAAACCCAAATTTTGACACCAAAATTTTTACCCACTGATGTAATATGATATTTTGGGATTTTTGAAGATTTTTATTTATTTTTAAGCTGAGCATAACATAGGGTTCTTGCTTTAATTCGGTAATTGTCGGTTATACCCTTTTTGCTAATAAAATGAGTTTTACATAATGTTTTGATATCAAACTTTTTGCTACTGATTTTATATAATAAATAAAATATTTTGAACTTTATAAACTGTTCAAAAACTCAGATTTTCTATTATAACCCGAAAATCGCTTAAAACCGACTTTTACGCGTTTTAAGCGCATAATATGGGTTAAAACTATTTTTAACATATAAGACTTAATACCTACTGATGTTTTGAGTAAACTTTTATACTTTAACAGTAAGCAAAAGTTTTGAACTCAGATTTCCAAACTTGACCTTTAAAACTTATGTGAAATTACCAAAATGCCCCTTCGGTGCATAATTTGGTTATAAATGATAAATTTCACATATAGGCAATACCCTAATGAAATGACCTGCAAAAATAATTATTTTTACTGATCATTTCAGACCTGAACCTCAGATTAATATTTAATATCTTTTATAACCTTTAAAATGATCAAAATACCCCTACAGGGCTTAAATTGACTTTAAATTCGTTTTGGGCATAATGAAAGGTATCCTACTGATATCACAACATATTTAAGGCATATTAACATAGGAAACCTGTTCATGACTCATTTGTTTACCCGTTATGCATTTTTCGCGTTCGGAACGGTTTATGTAACTAATTTGCATAAATTAACCGAAACGGGTCAAATCTTATCATTTTTATCTCAAAATCCAGAATGTGTTTAGTTTACCCATAGTATACAAGCCTCCAGCTTGTTGGGTGTAAACCATATTCTAATCCGGTCATCGCTTAATCTTGCGTTTTGAACCGTATATCTTCCTTTAAAACTAATGGGTCTAAGTTTAGGCTTAATTAAGACCCGTTAGGAATCTAATAGGTTATTAAAACCTTCGTTCCAGATATAGGAGCCCAGTAAAAGATACTTGCACTTGCTGATTTGTACGGCTGGGATAAATTTGTATAATTTGCTCAGGTAAATACTTTTAACTTATTTTCCCTTATACGGGCTTGGGGTACGGTATATAAAATACCGCTTGGTCGGGCATTGAATTTTTAATCATATGAAGGTTAAATTATTGAAATGACCCGTTTAATCTGTTTTGTTTGTTTTAAGTCTTTGGGGGGGGGGGGGTTAATGACCATGTCCTGGGTATCCTCGGCTCATTCATTGAAATGGCCACGACTTAAGCACGGGGTGTAGGCATACACCTGCCAGTGCGTATGTAAAAATAATATACCCACCTGTTCGAGAATAACTCGCCGTGGGATATATTATGTGGTGTGTCTATTAATCTTTAACCCGGTATTCAGCTCGGGCTATTGAACGTATAATAAACATGTAATTCTTTAACAAGTTTATTTTCAAATAATTATCCCAAGTTATAAAATATATTTTGTACCTTGTGCATTCAAACCAATTTTCTTTAACATTTTCAAAATGAGTCGGTTAATTGTATTTACCAGTGTAAACTGACGTATTTTCCAAAAAGGCTAAGTACAGGTACTAGACGGAATAGGCTGGCTACTCCTAGCATCAATAAAGAGTCTTGCAAGCTTATATGTTTACAAATCTGTTGAACAATGTTCCTTTTATCTTTGATCCGCCCGTGGATCCTTTACAATCGCTTTGTAAAAATTGATATTACTTTCATTCGGTTTGTAATGTTTTTATCTTTCGACTTCCGCTGTGTATTAAACTGTGATAAATTGTCTATGATAATATCAACTACGTTACGATACTCCCCACCGGACCCACCGGTAATACGTGGAAATATCAGGGTGTGACAGGCGCATCACATCTACTTTTACTTTTCAAAAATGTAAATAAAAAATAATAGTGTAAATTTCACTTTTTGTTCTTTATGTATTATCTGAATTTTGAAACGTGCCCTTTAAAAGTTTTAATATCAGTTTATGTCCTTAAATCACATGTTTTATATCACTTTAAGTCATTTACACCAAACTGAGTTAACTTACTCAGTTATGTTTTTTTAATGCAAGAGTATTATTGGTATTTTAATGGAATTTACTCTAATTAATAATACAAAACCGCCACCAATATATACTCAATCTGTCATCAACTCATCAAATCCACTTTCAATTTCCTGTTCATAACCCCTAATTTCACATGCGTTTGAAAATTTTACTTCTTGTTCATTTATGCTCTGTTTTTCATCATCTTATTTTTCCCCAATTTCCATACTTATAATCCCTACTGGTAGTCACTCAATCGTCCATGGGTCTTGTATAATTCAAATCATAGATCTGTAATTCCGACAAATTCGTATTCAAAACCCCCAATTTCACATGGCATTTTGAAAATTTAACTTCCTGTTTATCTGAACTCTGTTCTTGCTCTATTTTTCATCATCCTGTATTCCCAAATTTCCCCACTGATAGTCACTCAATCGTTCATGGGTATTCCATAAATCAGACCCTAGATCTATAAATTTTATAAATTCGTGTTCAAAAACCCCAATTTCAAATGGGCTTTGAAAAATTTAACTTCTTGTTCACCTCCGCTCTGTAATCGTGTTTTTATCTCAGACGATTTAGCTTCAAGTTTTCTTTCAACTCCACAAAATGTTTTAGTCGATACAAGATTGTGAAGTTTTGTTTTTTTATTGAAAAAGAGAGCTTACTCATTAACTGTGTGGAAGAAACACGAGCAACATTTGCAGGCTTTCCGACACAGAGACCCATTTTATGATAAGGGTTTTGGTATTGAAGCATGATCAGAAACAGAGCAATTTGTGATATATATTGGTGGCGGTTTTGGGAGTTCTTTTTTGAATATTCTGCATTTTTTAGTCATAGATTAATAGTTTATCTTTTGTATTATTAATTAGAGCAAATTTCATTAAAATACCAATAATACCGTTGCATTAAATAAATCTAACTGAGTAATTTAACTTAGTTTGATGTAAAAGACTTAAAATGATATAAAACATGTGATTTAAGGATATAAACTAAAATTAAAACTTTTAAAGGACACGTTTCAACATTCGGATAATATATTAGGACAAAAAGTGAAATTACTCAAAATATGAAAATAATATTTTGGTAATTTTGTCCGATTATTATGCCAGCGGCAGTCTCCAACTCTCCGTCAAAACGACACTGCAATTACCTTGCTACCCTTTTTCTCGCCGATGACGGCAACTCTCAATACTCAACAGAACCTTCTAAAAGCTCTTGACACAATTCTCTCTCGATCCCACGAACCCTAATTGTCACCGATCCTCTCTTCTAAACATGATCCATTAATAAATCCTCCAATCCGATCACCAATTCGTTGTTCTCAATTCTCTCGACTTGATCGAATAAATGGCGAGTGGCACACCGAATATTGATAAATTCGAATTGTACTTCAACAGAGCTGATTTGGATCATGACGGACGAATTAGTGGCGTTGAAGCTGTTACGTTCTTCAAAGCCTCTGGTTTACCTACGCCTGTTCTCGCTCAGGTTACTAGTTTTCAGTAATTTTCGGTAGTTTTTGTTCGTAGTGTTAGAATTTTGCAGTATATGAAGCTATTTTGAAGTGTTGAACCTTAGTTTGATTTGTTGAATAGAAACATGTTAATTTGAATCGGTTTGTGATGAGATGTAGGTGTGTGAATTCATCATCTGTCCGTGAAACGGTGTTTTTGTATATCTCTGTATGACTGTATGAGCTGAACTTAGGGTTTAGTATGTGTTATACACTTTTACATATACCAGCTTGTATTACAAAGTACAATCATCATCTTGTATAAGCAGGAAGTTAGCCTAACAAGTATTATATGTTTTAAATTTGAAGTTAGTTGAGTACAATTATGTTTACATAACAAATGGAATTTAATATTATGTTTGTGATGCTGCATATAGAGTACAGACATTAAGGAATTTGTGGATCCGTAGTCCATGCATATAGATAGCTTCATTTTGAGTAATTCCGGTAGTTTTGTTCGTACTGTTTGAATTTTGCAATATATGAAGTCAATTTGAACAAAAATTTCTTGATGGTGATCAAAAACATGTTAATTTGAATCAGTTTGTGATAAGATATAGGTGTGTGAATTATCAGCTGTTTGTGAAATAGGTTTCTGTGTATGTATCTGTATGAGGCTATGAGCTGAACTTAGGGTTTAGTATGTATCTTATATAAGCCAGAAATTAAAAGAGAATTTTCATTTGAAAATGAAAATTGCACAAGCATAACAGGTATTATACTATTATATGTTTTAATTTTGAGGTTAGTTGAGCATAATTATATTTATATAACAATTGCAAATAAATAGGGTAGAGGTAAGGTTGCCTACATCTTACCCTCCTCAGACCCTACCTTAGCTTTGCTGTTGGTGGGATTTACTGAGTATGATGATGATGTTGATGATGAAATAAATATTATGTTTGTGATGCTGCATATAGAGACATTCAGGAATTTGTGGATCCATAGATTGTTTCGTTTTGTTATTAAGTTCTGGTGTGATAAGGTTATCCATCAATTATCGTTAAAGAAGAACGTTTTATGTTATTAAGATGTATGATCAACGCATTTATCACACGATGTTTTTCCTTTGACATCGATGTAACAATTCTCTATGCTTATGTAGTCGTTGCAAATAAATGTTATTCATGCAATGCTACATATGCCAACATTTGACAATATATGGCTCCATATTGTGATATTATGTAATTAATAAAGTTAAGATATGACGTGTTAACGTTACTCAATATTATCAGATACCTTGTGTAATAGTTTTAGTGTGTTAGAATGGTAAAGAAAAATGAGTAAGAAGTTGTCATTTTCATGCAGATATGGACAATTGCTGATCGCAATCAAACCGGTTACCTTGGTCGGTCTGAGTTTTACAATTATCTGAAACTTGTAACAGTTGCACAAAGTAGGAGAGATCTTACTCCAGAAATGGTGAAAAATGCGTTATATGGACCTAATTCTGCTCAAATTCCTGCTCCTCAAATCAATCTTGGAGCCTTAGCGGTTCCTCAGTCAAACTTAAACATGGGCCCACCTGTCCAGCGGACGCCTGGTAGGGCCCCTGTAGCTTCTCATAGTGTTAGTACGAGTGGGCCACAGGGTTATTCATCTCAGCAAACTCAAGGCATGAGGCCACATGTGCCTCCACTTCCTAACGCCACAATCCAACCTCAGCATGGTGAGACTCATGGACCGCCAGGTGTACACACGGTGGCAGGCCCTCGCCCTTCAACTTCGAGTCTTTTCAATGATTGGCTTAATGAGAGGACGGGTGTGCCCACGCCTAATGTCTCTTCTCAAGTTCCTAGTAATGGTCTTTCTTCCAAACCAAATGGTCATACTTTTGCTGGTAGCAGGACTGGAGCTAAAGATTCTAGTACCCTTGTTGCAGGAACGTCTAATGGTTCTGTACCTGCAGGGACCCAGTTTCCCATCAAACCAACTCAATCCTCCCAAATGAATGTTTCCCAACAACCAACTGCTGGTCAAAACCAGAGAATGCAGTCAACTTTGAGATACAATCAGCAAACTCCTGTCCAGAGTTCCTCTACTGCTCCTGTTAGAGCTGAAAATGTTTCTTCTGGTCAATCTTCAGAACCTTGGCCAAAGATGACACAGTCAAATGTCCAAAAGTACACTAAGGTATTTGTGGAAGTAGATACAGACAAAGATGGGAAAGTTACGGGTGAACAGGCCCGCACTCTGTTTTTAAGTTGGAAGTTGCCAATAGGTAGTCATTGCAACGTTTTCTCTTTTGCTTTTTTTGGTTAGAACTTAGAAGTTCTGTTATGCTTATTCTTGTATTACAGATATCCTAAAGCAGGTATGGGAGTTATCTGATCAAGACAATGACGGCATGCTTTCTTTAAAGGAGTTTTGTATTGCCCTATACCTTATGGAGCGGTACAGGGAAGGTCGTCTTCTTCCTCGTGTGTTGCCAGCTGGCGTCATATTTGATGGGACGCCATTGCCTCCATCAGGTCATCCACCTGCTGCATATGGTGCTCCAGTTTGGAGATCTGAGCCAGGTAGATGCTAATTCTTGTGACACCTGTCATATTTCGAAACTCTGAATTTACATATAAAGTTACATATTCTTCTTTCTGCTTAGGAGTCCAACAAGGACATAGGGTTATTGCGCAAGGACAGGTTAGTCATTCTGCAGCAAGGCCACCTCGTCCCATTCCAGTTCCTATAGACGAAGATGTGCAGCCTAAACCCCAAAAACCTAGAGTCCCTGTTCTAGAGAAGCATCTAGTGGACCAACTTAGTACTGAAGAGCAGAATTCATTGAATTCAAAGTTTCAGGAGGCAACAGAGGCAGATAAAAAGGTGAATGAACTTGAAAAAGATATATTGGAAGCTAAACAGAAGATTGAGTTTTACAGGAGCAAGATGCAGGAAGTTGTAAGTTCTCTATCTCTAGTGTCTAGTCGTTTGTGTGGGTACATTTGCTTGCTGGGATCTTACAAAAAGATACTTATACTATCAGAAGTTGAAGCTTGAGAATCCAACTTTGTGTCATGCTGTTTAATGTCAGGTTTTGTACAAGAGCAGGTGTGATTCTCGGTTTAATGAGATTACCGAAAGGGTTTCTGCTGATAGAAGAGAGGTATATACCTGAATATATTAAAAAACATATATTCTTACATGATAGTTTTTTAGGAGAGACTGAGCAGCTTGTTATCTAGGTTGAATCACTTTCAAAGAAATATGAAGATAAATACAAGCAGGCTGGAGATGTAGCTTCTAAATTGACTATTGAGGAGGCCACTTTTCGTGATATACAGGTTTACTAATTAACTTGTTTAGGGGTTAACTTATACTCCATATTTTTTCCAAAGATGGAGCTTTTATTGAACAATTATCTTGTGCTTGACATTTTTAGGAAAAGAAGATGGAGCTTTACCGAGCAATTGTCAAGCTAGATCAGGATGGGAAACCTGATGATATTCAGGTATCCTTTATGCTGATAAACTTAATTAAAGGTATATAAATATTATGTTATTCACTTTGTTGCAGATAATTATAATGCCATGTTACTTGATTGCTAGGCCCGAGTTGATCGCATCCAAGCGGACCTTGAGGATCAAATAAAAGCCTTAAATGAACGCTCCAAAATGTATGGTTTGCGTGGGAAACCTACATTGCTGGTTGAGCTGCCCTTTGGTAATTTCAGTTTTCATGTCCACCGTATATCATTCCCAACAGTTTAACAAAAGCGTGCATGTCTAGTGGTTATTTTCAACTTTTTGTAAAAAAAAAAACTGTTTTTTTTTTTTTTTTTTTGGTAAAAAATTAGGTTGGCAAGTTGGCATTCAAGAAGGAGCAGCTGATTGGGATGAAAATTGGGATAAGTTTGAAGACGAGGGTAAACAAAATGCCACCTTAATATCCTTCTGTTACATAAGGCTTCAACATGTTACCCCTTAAATGTGAAAGTCGTAAAATATTTTACATCAAACTTGCAGGATTCACATATGTGAAAGAGCTCACACTTGATGTGCAAAACATTATAGCTCCTCCAAAACAGAAAACCTTACCAGTTCAAAACAAGTCTGCTTTCCATGATGAACATTCCTCAAATACCACCGATAAATCTGAAAAGCCTCCAGCCACTAATGAATCAGCGGAGCCACATAACGATAACTCCGTAAAAACCCCACCCAATAGCATGGAGTCAACAGAAAGCACATCTAAAATACTTGAAGATGGCTCCCCCAGTGCTATAAAAAACCAGAGGTGTGAGATTTTTTGTATCTAAATTGTGCTATTAAATGCTTGCAATTTATTGTGTTAATTAAGGGGTTGATTTCGAAATTATGTCTCCAATGGTGCAGTGAATCTGTGTTTTCGGCTGAAAAAACTTCTGATGAGGCAGTCTACGCCACATTTGACAATCGTTATGATTCAGATTCTGCTTGGGATTTTACTGCTACAAACCATCAGGTATTTGAATGCTTATATTTGATATTGTTTGTGTTATCTTGTCATAATTTAAACTGTTCTTTTATTGCAGGATATGGATCAAGAGAGTTCTAATGGAAATGCGTTATTCGATTCTTCTGATAGCTGGGGGCTAAACCCGATAAGAACGAACAAGAACACGATCCAGTTTGACTCTGTTCCAAGCACTCCTGCTTATAGTTATGCTGGATCCCCAACTGGAAACAACTTATTCCATAACCAGGGCCCATTTGCGTCATCTTTTGCGGATTCAGTTCCAAGCACGCCAGCTTATAGTAACGCTCAACGCCCGTTCGTTTCAGTTTTTGCCGATTCGGTTCCCAGCACACCCATGTATGATGGCCATGAAGATCGTTCATTCAACAATTTATCCAGATTTGATTCTTTCGCCAGCAACACTCCCCGTGATTCCTTTTCTAGATTCGATTCATTCCATAGCACAACACAAGATACGGAACGGAACCTTGCAAGATTTGATTCCATGCACAGTACGGCTGAGTCTGATTTCGGCCATTCTCTTTTCCAGCCTCGTGATTCTTTCTCGAGGTTTGATTCCATGCGGAACACTAATGATTCCTCTGACTTCAATCACGGGCTCCCATCTTTTGATGATCCGGGTCCTTTTGGGTCACACGACCCGTTTAAGACGTCATTTGATAGAGAGACGCCAAGAAAAGATTCGCTAGATGGTTGGAAGGCTTTTTAGTTTTTGCACAGTGATCATATTTGATGTTGAATGCTTTGGACATTGAGTTGGAGGTGATGATTCTTTCTTTTTACATAGATTACATATGTATAGCATATTCAAGTTTTTATGGATTGATATGACTTCGGCATGCGTTAAAAGTATAAGCTCATGTTTATGAGCATTAGTTTTGCAAGCTTTAATCGTATTTCTGCATTGTACTATATGAAATATTTTACTTTTGTATTTTGTTATTTGGTGCTTATGAATATGGTTGAATATTGACTGCTTCCAGTTTCCATTAGGCCTAGAACCGTAAATTAATCAGCGTTTAAAAAGTGAATTTATCTTTGATTAATTTAAATTCTTTATTTTAAAAAAATAAATATTTCAAAATAGTTGTGTTTTTTATGTTCAATAACAAAATGCCATGCCTCTGTAATCAAACGAAAAATTGTTTCTTATGAACATAAAAACGTTTTATATTTTTAAATTCTTTTCGTAAAGATACTCTGATTAAAGATTATACAGATTTCTAAAATATCTATTTTTACACACACTACATACCCTGAAGGTCTCTATAGATATCTATTTGAACTTTTATAAAGATGTATCTGAAATATCTGAAGTTCATTTAAAATGTGATATAATAATACAGATAATAATGATAGCAAATACAACGACAGAAGAAGACCAACGCTAAGAACGAAAAAAAAGGAATGAAATTTAGAAAAGGATATAAAACATAATTTTGATAGGATTGATTTGAGCGCTTGGAATTTTAGGGGAATATATATGATGCTATATATAGCCATGATGTAATTGTAAAGTGTAGACAGGCCAAATCGAGTGGAAAGTAGTCGTGATTGGCTCGCTACATAGGCCCAAGCCAAAGCTCAAACAACGACCATGACACCGGCCAACGACGACAATGACAAACGATAACAACCGTCTTACCTTCACGAAAATTGTAAAGATTATCTCGTGATGATTTTTCGGACATTTTCAAATATTCATCCCCATGAATCTTACAAAGTGTCGTACCCTAGTCGACGAATTTGCGGAAGTGCACTTTTGTAAACCCGTGGGACCGGGGTTAAGTTTAGACCAGTGCTTTCCCTTTGTTGGAAATATGGAAACCCTCTTCCAGACCGCCAACTATTTTTAGGAATAGTTGATGACTCATGCAAAGACAACCCTGTAAAACATTTCATCTCATACACAGGATTTTCAGAAAATATTCGTGCACTAACATAAAAATTTTTATTAAAAATGTTATGACGTGTAACGACTTCATTATTAATTAATTATAGGTTTTCTTAAGGCCATGTGTAGTCATAAAGCCCTTGTGGGGCGTTATGCGACACGTGTCGTGCCACGTCATACGGGGGGCTTTATGGGGCGTTATATCACTAGAGCCCGTAGTCATAAAGCCCCTACCCATCATTACCTATTTAATAATTTTCAATGTTATTAATTAATTATAAAAACAATAACTTTTTTTTTATTGGTCCAAGGTTTCAAACCTCCCTCCACAATGCCGCGATATCCATAGCGCTCCCCCATTTTTTTTGCCTCATAACGTCGGCCGTAGTGGTGTTCGGGACGTTATGAGAGAAAATGACGCCATATGAAGCCCCACTACACAATACCTAACAAGTCCTTAATTTTATATTGGTTTGAGGTGCTTCCTATCACCTTACTTTATTAAAAAAGCTCAAGATATTATCATCATATCATATCATAGAAGCCGTGTATCATTTCACCAGATATTCATCCCTATATCCAGATCTCCAGATCTCAAATTCATATTCAACTGAATAATCATGGGGTTCAAAGAAACCACCACCAACAACAACTCAGAAGCAACTTCATCAACCCACACACTCAATCTTCCACGAGAAACCACCCCCTTAATCAAACAATCCCATCAACAATCCTCCCAATTCAAAACCTTCGCCAACGTCTTCATCGCCATCGTCGGCGCCGGCGTCCTCGGCCTCCCCTACACCTTCAAACGCACCGGCTACCTCACCGGAACCCTAACCGTCTTCTCCGTCGCCTTCTTCACCTACCACTGCATGATGCTCCTCGTTTACACCCGTCGCAGACTCGAATCCATCAACGGTTTCTCCAAAATCAACTCCTTCGGTGACCTAGGCTTTGTTGTCGCTGGTCCTCTTGGTCGATCGTCTGTTGACATCATGATTGTCTTGTCTCAGGCTGGCTTTTGTGTTAGTTATCTCATTTTTGTGTCCACTACGTTGGTCAACATCTTCAATTTGAATCCAATAACTCCAAACCCTAACCCTAGCTCTACTATTTTAGGGTTATCAGCAAAAAGCTTTTACATTTGGGCGTGTTTTCCGTTTCAATTAGGGTTAAATTCAATTCCAACATTGACACATTTAGCCCCTTTGAGTATATTTGCTGATGTGGTGGATATTGGGGCTATGGGGATTGTTATGGTGGAGGATGTGATGATATATTTGAATGCTAGACCGGTTTTACAAGCCTTCGGTGGGTTTTCGGTGTTTTTTTATGGGATTGGTGTGGCGGTTTACGCCTTTGAAGGGATCGGGATGGTTTTGCCCTTGGAATCGGAGACGGAGGACAAGAATAAGTTTGGGAGAGTGTTGGGGATAACTATTGGGTTCATTGCTGTGATGTTTGCTTGTTTTGGGGTACTCGGGTACTTTGCGTTTGGCGATGAGACGAAAGATATTATTACTACTAATTTAGGTGCAGGGTGGTTGAGTAGTGTGGTTCAGTTGGGGCTTTGTTTGAATCTGTTTTTCACTTTTCCGTTGATGATGAACCCGGTTTATGAGGTTTTCGAGCGGATGTTTTGTGAAGGGAGGTATAGTTTGTGGGTGAGGTGGGGTTTGGTTTTGGTGGTGAGTTTGGTGGCTCTTTTCGTGCCGAATTTTGCGGATTTCTTGTCTTTGGTGGGGAGTAGTGTTTGCATTGTGTTAGGGTTTGTGTTGCCTGCTTTGTTTCACTTGATGGTGCATAAAGATGAAGTGGGTGTGCTTGGGTGGGTTAAAGATGGAGCCTTTATTGTTTTTGGTGTGATTTTGGCTGTAACTGGTACATGGACTTCTTTGCAAGAGATTCTTGCACCTAAAGCTTAGAACTTGAAAGGACCAAGTGGTCATTTCACCTGTCGGCGAAATGATGAGATCTTTATCTTGGTTTTGGTTGCGAATTTTGAATGAAAGCGCAAGCTTAGATTGCGGTGTTGTATGTATGCGGGTTATTAAGGGATAAGTCGGTTGAATCTTGGATCATCACTGTGAATCTTTTGAGCCATGTGCCATGTTAAGGAGATGATTATGGTTACATGAAGGTAATAGTAGTTTGTATTTGTTGTTGTGTTATTCAGTTATGTACAATAGTGTGTTTCTTGAATTTCCTTTTTATGGAAAGTCTTGTTTCTTGTATTAATTGGAAGTGTTTGAACAAAATCTATATATACACACACTTTTTTTATTGAACGGCAAATGATGACGTGTAAACTTATCCTGTTCGGGCTATGTCAAATGTTGACTCCTCGACCGCCATGAGACCGTGCCCCCTGATGCGCGGGAACCGGATGGAATCAGTAAACCCTCACCCCTGTTAGCTTCAAACCCAAGATTAAAGCCCCGATCTGTTCCTTAACCCATACATTGTCCCTTGAAATTGCCCAAGTGGGAATCGAACCTGCGTCTCCACTAGAAAGGACAGATCTACCCCTCACGTGGGAGGCACATGGGGAATTTAACGGTTAAAATTAACACCGTTTACCATAAAGGACTTGCAATGCAACGAAAATAAAGTTAAAGGATTTGCAGTGCAACTTTTAAACGTTAAGGACGTGCATTGTACTTTTAGTTAAACCTAAAGGACGTGCGCTGTCATTTTGTCTTTTAAAAACAAAATTAAATATTTATATTAATATAATAATAAAGAAATATTGCACTAAAAGAATGTCCATCAAAATAATATATCAAAAGTCAGATACTATATAACTTTTAACTAGTATTACGACCCGCCGCGATGCGGCGGGGATTCTTTAGTTATAACTAAGTCGATTTAGGACCCGCACGTTATGTTGAACTTGTCAAACGGGAAAAAATAGACGATGTAAAAATGTTCACCCACACACGCACGTTGCGTCGTGTTAACTCGGAAAATTTAGAACGAAACGTAAAAACGTTAAACCAGAGACGCACGTTGCGATGTGTTAAGTCACAAAATTTAGAACGAAGCATAAAGCGTAAAATTTGCGGAAAATGAAAACAATAAAGGAACAAAGTTGAAAGTAAAAAAGTTGTGAGAATATATCGCAAAAGATAAAAGGTTTTGGGTTAAAAGTAAAACAAATAGTTTTTGGTTAAAAATAATTTATGAAATACTTTTGAGTGAAAAGTAAAAAAAAAATCAATTTTTTTTTTAAAAACCGCCAAAGCCAAGGTTACAACAACCATATGCATAACCATTTTTTCTTTGAAAAACCCCCAATGCCAATATTACAACATTTCGCGATATATGAAAAGTAAGAGACCAAAGTTGCAAAAGATGAAAAGCTTTGGGTTAAAAGTAAAAAATATCAAAGTGGTTAAATCGCAAATGATGGAAACTTTTGAGTTAGAAGTGAAAAATCAAATTAATCAAAGGGGTTAAATTGTATAAGATGGAAACTTTTGAATTAGAAATGAAAAATCAAACTAATTAAAGGGGTTAAATTACCAAAGATTTAAACTTTAAAGTTAAATTGTCAAAGATTGAAACTTTAGGGTTAAAAATGAAAATTTCAATTTTTTTTTGGAAAACTCCCAAAGCTAAAAGTACAACAACCTTATGCATAGTTATGTTGCTAATTTATAGGTTTTTAATAGCTTTAAAATACGTACCTTTCTTTCCATATAATTACCCTATATATTAAATTTAGAAACAAACGAATTAATAGTAAAAAGTAGAAATGAATTAATAGTAATATCACTGAGTGATGAATAAATGGTATCGGGTACTGGTATCGGTATCAAATTTATTAAATTGGGTGTATTTTCGGTACCGGTATTCACCGGTTTACCCTCAATACCGAAGTCGTACCAATACCGACCGGTACCGAACTGTACCGTAACCGGTATATTCGGTACATGTACCCACTTTTAGGGATTTCGGTAAAGGTATTTTCGGTACCAGTAGGAATGAATAGTAACATCACTTATATATTAAAAATAGAAATGAATTAATAGTAACATTACTAAGTGATGAGTAAATGGTATCGGGTACTGAAACAAATGAACAGTAACTTCATTGTATATTAAAAATAGAAATGAATTAACTAATATCACTGAGTGATGAATAAATGGTATCGGGTACTGGTATCGGTATCAAATTTATTAAACTGGGTGTATTTTCGGTACCAGTATTCACCGGTTTACCCTCAATACCGAAGTCGTACCAGTACCGACCGGTACCGTACCGTAACCGGTATATTCGGTACATGTACCCACTTTTAGGGATTTCGATAAAGGTATTTTCGGTACCTGTAGGAATGAATAGTAACATCACTTATATATTAAAAATAGAAATGAATTAATAGTAACATCACTAAGTGATGAGTAAATGGTATCGGGTACTGGTACCGATATCAAATTTACCAAACTGAGTGTATTTTCGGTACCGGTTCGGTACCGGTATTCACCGGTTTACCCTCAAATACCGGTGTCGTACCAGTACCGACCGGTACCAAACCGTACCGTAACCGGTATATTCGGTACCTGTACCCACTTTTGGGGATTTCGGTAACGGTATT
Organism: Helianthus annuus; assembly: GCF_002127325.2. Classification (NCBI taxonomy): domain Eukaryota; kingdom Viridiplantae; phylum Streptophyta; class Magnoliopsida; order Asterales; family Asteraceae; genus Helianthus; species Helianthus annuus. The sequence continues at coordinate 115,164,591 of NC_035446.2, forward strand.
TTCGGTACCGGTTGGTACCGAGCTCATCAAATCCTGTAGCAACGTAGCAATGCAAGTAATTGCACCGTTTAGATTACTTTTTATACACACAGTAAGTAAAATGTATTTCGTTTGAATGAATTTTTATATACACAACTTATTTTGCTTTCTTTTTTGTCTTTATATGTAATTAATGAATCGTAGCACGCAAAATTTACTTTTGGATATTTAGATTATTGATGAGCAAATCGTATCAAATCCTGTAATCAAACCGGTATCGTATTGGTTCCAAATTTACTATACCAAATCATTTTCGTACCAATTTGGTACCCACCTTTTGGCGTTTTCAGAATCGTTACTTTCGGTTCGACACCGGTCTAGCACCGTACCTTTATTTATTGATTTTTACCTTCAAATAGCATACCGTATTGTAACGAGTATTTTTGGTGTCGGTACCTAATTTCGAGATTTTCCAGATCGGTACTTTCGGTGTCTTTACCAGTACCGAGCTCATCCATATTTTAACGTGTTAACGCCGTAATAGCTGAAATGAAAACAACCGAATTTCCAACATGTAGGATGTGTGGGTCCTATTATTATATATTATGTTATTTAAAATCGTTTTTTTAGGACGGAGTCCTTACCACGTCAGCTTTATTTATGTTTTGATATTCGGTATCTTCTTGCCGTTGCTGTTGCTGACACGCGTTTTGTAGTCATTATGTCCCCGCCGCAACGCGCGAACGGGAAAGCAACTAGTTTACAAAAAAAACAAACGACTAATACATCATGAGTTGTCACTATGCAATTTATTTTTAGATTTTAACCTTCCAATTTGGCTCAGATGCATATATCATACACAATGGATAACACTATGTATTGCTAAGTGAATACATATTTGACTGGAACTTACAAAAATATACCAAATGTATTTATTAAAATTTCAAAACGTAACGTACGTAGTCTTAATGGTAGACCATTACGATAACCGAATAAGTAAAATAAATAAATAAATAAATAGAACTCTATACTTGTCTTATGAGTTATGACAAATAAAAACATATCCAAGTGTCATAGTCATATGACAAATATGGTAAAGTTATGCTGCTCATAGTGTATTGCCTTGCACCATTTTAACACTTACAAATCCAAAACCAAGTTTACAAAGTACTTTAAAAACTCATATTCCCTCAAACATATAATTTAACTAAGCATAAGGTTAGTTGAGACATGAGTAGGGGTGCAAACGAGCCGAGCTACTCGCGAGCTACTTGAGCTTGGCTCGAAAAAAAACTCGAACGAGCCGAGCTTAAACGAGCTCGAGCTCGAGCCCGAGCCTAAAAAAGAAGCTCGTTTAGTAAACGAGCCCGAGCCCGAGCTTCGCTTATCGAGCTCGAGCCGGCTCGCGAGCCTAAACGAGCTTTCTGTTAATATATTTTTTATTAATATATTAAACATATATTTATATAATAATAATTACCATTTATATAAATATAAAAAATAACTTAATTATATGTATAATAATAATTATAATTAATATAAATTAATTAATAAATACTAAACGAGTCGAGCCTGAGCCTGAGCCGAGCTCGAGCTTGAAAATTTACCTTCAAGCCGAGCTCGAGCTTTAGAAATAGAGCTCGAATCGAGCCGAGCTCGAGCTCGAGCTCGAGCTTTCATATGTTAAACGAGCTCGAGCTTGAGCCTGATCGAGCTCGGGCTCGGCTCGGCTCGTTTGCACCCCTAGACATGAGTCTTGAGATGCATAAATAACATGATCACACAATAAAGTGAACCTTTCTTTAATTGAAGATTACTAAAAGTGTGTGCAAAATGCTATAGTTTTTGAACCTTTGGTTTTGATACTTTCGGTTTCCTGGCGTCAGAGGCTGTGGACCTACTTAGTGGAGTTCAAAGGGTCATACATAGTAATGTTATGATCCCGAGATCTATGGACGTAGTTTTTAAAAGACTTGGTTTTGCTATTTAAAAAAGGGGTAGCGGCGCAACTTGTTGGCCATTTGCCATCTATCTTGATGTAAATTCATAACACAATTAATTAAAGAATTAAAGTTATCAATAGTACAAAAGTTTATCTATTTTCCCCTCGATTAATTAAGAAGTTTTCTTAGGCTAGAGGGTATGGTGATGGTCCTCCTTTGGAGGATGATCCGCCACGTAGGCGCCACATCATAGTCCTCCCAAGGATGGTCAATCTCACAAAACTAGAGGGTATGGGAGGATGATCCAACCCACCACTTTTATATTTTTTATTTTTTTAAGGGTCCTAATATTAACACATGGCAAAAACTTATTTACACATGGTGTATACGGGCCGTATACAGTTATACGGCCCGTATATAATAAAATAAAACTAACAAAGTCTGTGCCTTCAGACTTTGTCAGTTTTTTTCATTCCATACGGGCCATATAACTGTATACGGCCCGTATACACCATGTGTAAAGAATTTGGCTGGTCGTATACAATGGATACGAACAACGTATACGGGCCGTATAACTGTATACGGCCCGTATGAAAAGAAACTTAGATTTTACCCAAAGTATTTAATGGATTTAAGGTGTCAATCACACGAGACATTTTACAGTCGTTAGGTGGTCAAATTTTTCTAAAAGTAGAAAAAAATAAAACTTTAACAAGTAACAAAGATTGAAAAACAAAAAAACGTGTCGTATGACTGTAATAAAAAGGAAGGGTGAGGCATTTGATGAGAGTTGTAAGGAGAAGCGTTTTAATCACTTGTTTTCAACGGGGATGTAATGCAATGATTCTGCTAGTGGTCGGGCTTCCAATGCTTACACAGGGTGATAAACAACGCTGATATGAACCCAAAGCAACTGCTTTGTCTTGAGTCGTCGGGAAAACTTTTCCTCAGGGGAGGGTGAGTAGTATTAGTCTGAGTTGTCACACCCCGATTTCCACGTGTCTCACCGGTGGGCCCGGTGGGGGATTATCGTGACGTAGTTGGCAACATTATAGTCAAACCACACAATATATGAATGCACAGCGGAAGCACAACGATAATTATAATTCAACCATTGATTGTAATATCGAATGTATCACAAATAGTCGAATGGTATCCACAGGGGATCAAAATAATAAAAAGTATTGTTCAACAGTCAAGGCATCAAAAGCTTGCGAGACTCTTTAAGATGCTAAGGAGCTATAGCCAACCGATTACGTTTAGTACCTGCATTTAATCTTTTTGGGAAAAATACGTCAGTTTACACTGGTAAATACATTCAACCGACACTTTTGTAAAATGTTTATTAAAATTGATTTGAATGCACAAGGCACAAACTCTTTTATAACTTGGGATAATTTATAATTAAATCTTGTAAAGAATTACATGTTACTATGCGTTCGGTCGCCCGAGTCGTGTCGGGTTAAAGTTTAATAGACACACCACATAGTGTAAAACCGTAGCGGGTAACCAACGGCTACACTTCTATAGTTATGGACATAATGCCGGGTGTACGCCTACACCGGGATGTCAAGGTCGTGGCCATTCATAAATGCTGCCAAGGATATCCGGGACATGGTCATTAAGCCCCCAAAGGCGTTAAGCCAACAAAACAAGTTTTTAAACGGGTCACATTGATAATACCCAACTACTAATGAGTTGGGGTCAATTGCCCGACCAAGCGGTATTTTAGATACCGTACCCTAAGCCCGTATAACGGAAAATAAGTTAAAGTATTTACCTTTGCAAGTATAATCCTTAATTGAATAAATCACAGATAGCTTTTACTGGTCTCCTATTCTGGAACGAAGGTTTAAAATAACCTATTAGAATCCTAACGGGTCTTTTATATTTGCCGTAGCTTAGACCGGTCGGTTTCAAAGGATAGTTACGGTTTATCGCGTGAAAGGCGAAAACCGTGAATGGAGTGTGATTTTGACCCAACAAGTTTGAAGACTTGTTTTATATGGGTATAATAATCATACTCAGGATTTTGGGGTTAAAACAATATGGTTTGACCCGAATCGGCTAATTTATGTAAACTAGTTACATAAGTCGAACCGTGCGCGCAAAAGGCGCAACGGGTAACCGTAAGGGTCCTACACTGTTTTCCTAAGTCAACATGCTTTAAAGAGGTTGTGGTATCAGTAGGATACCTTCCGTAATGCCCGTAACGAGTTTAAGTTAATATTATGCCCCGTAGGGGTATTTTGGTCTTTTTAAAGATTATAAAAGAGGTTTCTGAGTTGTACAGGAAATCTGAGTTTCCCGAACAGTTTATAAAGTCTAAAATACTTTATTTATTATTTAAAATCAGTGGCAACTGGAATCGGGTCAAAAGACCTTGTAGAACTCAAGTTATGGCCGAAAAGGGTATATTCAGTATTTACCGAACCGTTGCCATAACCGCAGGTTATGAGCAGGTTAAAAATAATTAAAAATCTTTAAAAAATCCCAAAATATTATTTTACAACAGTGAGCACAAGGTTTGGTGTCGAAATCCGGGTTTAGATAGGCGTTATGCTAATTGCGCTATATAATTACTAAAGTTTCGCAATTTGCGCTATTTAGCATAACTCCTATTCTGGACCTCGGATTGACATGAAATTTTAGGGACATGCTTAGAAATCAGTAACCAAGGTTATGATCCTTTCACATGTCTGAAATTCTCGTTTTAATTTATAAAGGGCGTTACGGTCAACTTTTAAGCATTTAACGGAAATGTGTAAAAGACTTGGATAAACAACGAACCGGTCACAGAGGTTTATACCATCATGTAACCTGGTCCTAAGAGAGTCCTAAGGCATATCTAAATCAAACTTTAACGGGTCAGAACTGTAGTCAATGCAAAAGTCAAACTTTTGCGACTTTCGGCTCCGAACCGGGTCAAAACAGAAAATGGTCGGATCAAACAAGCTTAGACTAGTTTATAAACTTATTATCATGTTTTATGAGTGTTCAAACAGGTTACTTATCATCTACATTACAGATTATGCAAGAAATCGCAAAATGACATTTCTGTTGACTTTTTCTAAGCACGTTTGACTCGACATTTGATCTAGTTAGAGTGGGAATCAGAGGGTGCCCTTTTAGGGGTTTAATGCCCACATGATTACCATCATATAACTATCTTTTATTCGACAAACCACTGGACTATTCGTGATTTATCGCAAAGTCAATCGTTAATTACGACGGATTGACTTTTGGGCTAAAACTATTGAAAAATGAAACCACAAAGGGTTAGGCAACTTACAGAAGCTTAGTGCACGACTTAGAATGATAGAGGAAAGCTTTGGAGCTCCAGAAGTGAGTTAGAATGCAGGTTTGAGGTGTGATTCATTAGTGTGCAATGTAGTGCCTTTTATAGTGCAAAATTAGGCCTAAGATCATTACAACACATCCTACAATGGAGCATGGATGATCAGCAGGTGGCCCTGGGTGCTTGGGGGCAAGTAGAGGGCGCTCATGCTTCATTTATTGCATATTTGATCGTTCATAACTTCAAATCATGCATCTGTCCAAAGTTTCTGCATCTGGGTGGTTCACGCGGCCCGCATTAAGATTTCATGCAGCTTGTACGGGGGCCGCATGAATCTTCATGTCAGACGCGTATATGCAGGAGGCTCGCGGCCCGCGTTAACTTATGTGTTTCACTCAGGCGGGCCGCCTGAGGCCTGTTTTCAAAGATTTTTAAATCTTTTGTAATGATTAACCGAATCTTTGGTAATTAATAACCTAACCTTTCGGGTTTGAAGGGGTAACTTTGCGATTTGGCCCTCGGTTAATTACAATTAAGGGCCTCGTGTCTTTTACCCGCACTGTCAGGTCCCCGGTTAATTTAATTACTACCCGGAAAGCCTTAACTTTCATTGTTGACGCTTTTAACCCCTCTAGTACGAATTTGAGCATAACTTTCTCGTTTTAAAACGGAACTTCGCGAAATTTATATAGTACATTCTAGTGAGCGTATTTTACTGTTACAAGCCTCGGGTTTGTCAAAGGGTCACTCAGAGGTATAATTAAACATGTTGACACAGTTAACCCCTGCAGCTTGTAAACTCTCACTTTCTTCCGCGTTTCGCTTCCGTACGATTCACGATTTATTCGTTTGAAGGTACGAGCATTGTTTAGGGTTATTACACAGTATATTTACCCTTTGTTGACATTTATAACCCTCGAATTTACATACTTTCAAGGTTTGTCAACTTTAGTCCTTTATTTAATATCTAATGCCACGTGTAAACTCATGACACGTGTTAACACATTATTGAACACAAAATTTCGAGGTGTTACATCCTCACCCCCTTAAAATAAATCTCGACCCGAGATTTACTCAAACAAATAAGGGTATTTTTCTTTCATCGTGGCTTCAACTTCCCACGTGAATTCGGGACCTCTACGGGCATACCACTTGACCTTTACTATAGGTACATGCTTTCTTCGAAGCTTCTTTACATGTCGATCTTCAATCGACAAAGGCTTCTCCACAAATTTCAAGCTCTCATCTATATGCACATCTGTGTGTGGGATCACCAATGATTCATCAGCGAAGCACTTCTTTAGATTGCAGATGTGGAACACGTTGTGAATTCCGTTGAGCTCTTCCGGTAAGTTTAACTTATAGGCAACTGACCCGACCCGTTCGATAACCTCGAAAGGTCCTATGTATCTCGGGCTTAGTTTGCCTTTCTTACCGAAACGCATCACCCCCTTCCAGGGTGATACTTTTAGTAACACTTTTTCACCTACTTCGAAGTGAAAATCCTTACGCTTTGGATCCGCGTAACTCTTCTGCCTATCTCGGGCAGCTTTGAGACGGTCTCGAATCTGGACAATCTTGTCCGTCGTTTCGAAAACTATCTCTGGTCCAGACAATTGGACATCTCCAACTTCCGCCCAACAAACAGGCGATCGACACTTTCTACCGTATAATGCCTCGAAAGGTGCAGCCTTAATGCTGGTATGGTAGCTATTGTTGTAGGAGAATTCGATTAGTGGTAGGTTCTTATCCCAACTACCTCCCAAATCGATAGCACATGCACGCAGCATGTCTTCCAACGTTTGAATAGTACGCTCACTCTGACCGTCTGTCTGAGGATGGTAAGCCGTACTAAAATTCAGACGTGTGCCCAAAGATTGCTGGAAACTTTTCCAGAAATGGGACGTGTATCTAGTATCCCGATCAGAGATAATAGACACAGGTATGCCATGCAAGGCTACAATCTTATCAACATATAACTGGGCTAACGTGTCGGAGCTATAAGTCTCCTTGATGGGTAAGAAATGCGCTGATTTAGTCAGCCTATCAACGATAACCCATATTGTGTCATTTCCTTTCCTCGTCTTGGGTAACTTGGTAATAAAATCCATAGTTACACATTCCCACTTCCATTCAGGAAGTTCAGGCTGTTGTAGCAAGCCAGATGGCTTTTGATGCTCAGCCTTGACTTGCGCATAAGTTAAGCATTTGGCTACATAAGCGGCTACACACTTTTTCAAGCCTATCCACCAATAATTTGCCTTTAGATCCTGATACATTTTATCTGCTCCAGGATGAACAGAATATTTGGAACTATGGGCCTCCTGGAGGATAACATCTCGTAGTCCTCCATAAATAGGAACCCATATTCGCCCATTCAATCGTAATATTCCGTCTTTGCTACGAGTTAACTGCTCCTCAGTTACCCCCAGCTTCTCTTTAGGATAGTTAGCTTCCAACACAGCTTCTCTCTGTGCAGCTAACACCCTTTCAATCAAATTATTCTTCACTTCAATGCTCTTAGCATTTTTTCGGATGGGTTTCACCCTTTCCTTCCAACTTAAGGCATCAGCGACCACATTCGCTTTGCCGGGATGATACCTGATTTCACAATCATAATCATTTAAGGTCTCCATCCAGCGGCGTTGCCTCATATTTAGCTCCTTCTGATTAAACAGGTGTTGAAGGCTCTTAGATCTGAATAGATCACAAACTTGATACCACACAGGTAATGCCTCCACAGTTATAGCGCGAACACAACGACACCCAGCTCCAAGTCATGGGTGGTGTAATTTTTCTCGTGCACCTTTAACTGTCTCGAAGCATAGGCAATAACTTTTCCTTTTTGCATGAGCACACACCCCATGCCAGTGTGTGATGCGTCGCAGTAAACTACGAACTCCTCGGTACCTTCCGGTAGTGTCAACACAGGGGCGTTGCTCAGCTTTTGCTTTAAAATATCAAAGGACTCTTGCTGCTTAGGGCCCCAAACAAACTTTTCCTTCTTCTTGGTCAAGGAAGTTAAGGGCGCAGCAATCCTTGAAAAATTTTCAATGAATCGCCTGTAGTATCCTGCTAATCCCAGGAAACTACGAATCTCAGTAGGCGTCTTTGGCTCTTGCCAATTCATAACAGCCTCAACTTTAGCGGGATCCACCTGGATACCACGCTCGCTGACAACGTGTCCTAGAAATTGGACTGCTCGTAGCCAGAATTCGCACTTAGAGAATTTGGCATAGAGTTTCTCGTGATGTAGCAGTTTGAGAATACAGCGAAGGTGTTTCTCATGGTCAGCTCGGCTTTTCGAGTATATAAGAATGTCGTCGATGAAAACGATGACGAATTTGTCCAAGTACGGCTTGCAGACGCGATTCATGAGATCCATGAACGCAGCCGGTGCATTTGTGAGTCCGAAAGGCATCACTAGGAACTCGTAGTGACCGTAGCGAGTCCTAAATGCTGTTTTATGTACGTCTTCATCTCTGACTTTCAGTTGATGGTAGCCTGACCTCAAGTCAATCTTCGAAAAATAACTTGCCCCTTGTAACTGATCGAACAAATCGTCGATCCTCGGCAAGGGATATCTATTCTTTATCGTGACCTTATTAAGCTCGCGATAGTCGATGCACAGGCGCATCGATCCTTCCTTCTTCTTCACAAACAGGACAGGGGCTCCCCAGGGAGACGAACTAGGTTTGATGAAACCTTTAGCTAGTAGTTCATCCAGCTGGGTCCTTAGCTCCTTCATTTCGGTTGGCGCTAGCCTGTATGGTGCTCTAGCAATAGGTGTTGCTCCAGGGATGATATCAATCCTGAATTCCACTTGTCTATCTGGTGGCAACCCAGGTAGATCTTCAGGGAAAACTTCTGGATACTCCGAAATGACGGGAATGTCTTCTATCTTCGGTTTAGGTTCTTCAATAATCACCTGTGCCATGTAGATGACACAACCCTTCTTTAGACATTTTGAAGCCTTGAGCATAGTCACTTGCTCAGGCAATCCGTACTGGGTATCTCCCCGAATGGTAAGCGATTCACCAGACGGTGTCTTTATCACCACTTGCTTTCTGTTGCAGACGATTTGAGCCTGGTTGTGAGATAACCAGTCCATACCCAATACTAGGTCAAAACCGGCCAATTTAAAGGGAAGTAGAGATAGAGGAAAAGAGTGGTTCTTAATGGATATCACACATCCATCTAACACAGTGGAGACGGTTTCTATGGTTCCATCTGCTAGCTCTACCTCATAGTTCACATTTAAGGTTTTGACAGGCATATTCAGCAATTTACAAAATTTATGATCTACGAAAGACTTATCAGTGCCCGAATCAAAAAGTACTCTTGCAAAGATATCATTTACGAGAAAAGTACATGTGATTACGTTGTCATCCAGCACTGCTTCTTTCGCCTCCATCCGGAAGACTCTAGCATTGTTCTTCTTGGCCTCTTCAGGATTCTTGGCATACTTAGGGTAGTTGCTTTTAATGTGCCCCTTCTCGCTGCAGTTATAGCAGGTAGCATCTTTTATCTTCTTGCAGTCCACGGTCTTGTGGTCTTTGGACTTGCACAACCCGCAAGCATACGACCTCGACTGAGTCTGCGAGTTTGAATCGAGCCTACACTTTCCAAAGTGATGTCTCTTGCAGTTCTTGCACTTGGGCTTCTCACCAGACTGTTGCCCATCCTTCCTTGACTCCGACCCTCTCTTGTTATCACCGTTCCCACGGTGCTTCTTGCCCGACCTCCGTGAAGTATCATCTTCACGCTTTCTCTTTTCAGCCTCCTTGTTCCTCAGCGCTCTTTGACGGACCGCGTCCTGAGTGAGGGACAAAGAAATGTCGGCTACAGATCGAAAGGTCGCTGGCCGAGAGGCCTTCACGCTTGCCTTTATTTCGGGGGCTAACCCACCGATGAAACGAGCGATTCTCTTTGGCTCCGGGGTTACCAGATATGGAACCAACCGGGACATCGTGTTGAAGCTCGTTAGGTAAGCTTGACAGTCAAGGTTTGTCATCACCAAGGACAGGAAGTCAGTCTCTATCTTTTCGACCTCATGTTGAGGGCAGTAATTCTCCTTGATGAGAGAAATGAATTCCTCCCATGTCATGTTGTATAGAACAGCTTTTCCCGAGGCCTGAACCAACGCCCTCCACCAAGCCAGGGCCTCGCCCTTGAATGATTGCGACACATACTTTACCACATCCCTTTCTGCACAGCCGCTGATGTCCACCACGGTGTCCATCTCGTCAAGCCAAGTCATACAATCGACCGCTCCTTTCTCCCCAGTGAAGTCTCGGGGTTTACAAGACACAAAGTACTTGTAGGTGCATCCCCTGGCATGAGATGCATCAGTATATACCCTTTCCTTACGGACACTGTTTTCATTGGACGAGTGATTATCATCGTCCTTTTTAGGCTTGGACAGCGGTTTGCTGTGGGATTTTGAGTGGGTTTTCGGCTTTGAGGGTGGTTTGGATATAGTTCGGCTCCAAGATTCAGTATATTTTTCATATTGTCGATCCAGAGCTGCCTTGACAGCGTTATCGACAAGAGCTTTTAATTGAGCGCCCGTCAAATTAACTTGGGCGTTATCGTATTCGTCTTCATTCGAGTGGCTATTTTCTCCACTAGGATCAGCCATAGTAACTTGAATCTGTTACAGAAGATAACGAAAATTTTATTTAGGAGTTTATTATGGAATTGTCTTTTATGGCAATTCATTGACCATGGTAACAGAGACCATATCTGGTTAATTTGTTACTCACTTTTATTTAGGATTTGAACATACTTATCCTAATTACAACAATAATGTTAGTGGCATAAAAGCCTAGTCACGAGGACGTTTTTATAATATTAGCCGAGATTACAGAGAATCAAGATATGAAGGTTTGAACCGTAGTCCTTTTACCCTTCCTGATAGGGAGTCATAGACCACCACTGTCTTTTGCCTTATATGACAATCATTATGGGCCGTAGGCACTACATCACTAATGGATGCTTAATAATTCGGCTCGTAGGCTCTACATCACTAATGGATGTTTAATACATGATCATCTTTATTGATGATTTAACCCATGATTTATTATATCATTAATTTGGGCCTTGGAATCCTTAAAAGAATTCTTATACTAGAATGACGCGTGCGATTTTAACGAATCACATCTGCCACGAACGTTAACATGATTACAGAGGTTAACTGGAATTCTGAATCTTTTAATCAGGTCTTACCATCTTGGCTGGGTCCAAAAAGACACCTGGCTAGGTTTCACTCTTAAGATTCTTTACTTAGGCAAATTTAAATTTAAAAGGAATGATTTTGATTTATTTCATATATAGTAATAACAAAAATGAAATTTATAACATAGCATTCCATAACTTCAAATATGATTACACGCTGCCCTAAACGGGACTTTTAAATAAATAACTACCTACGCAGAGGTTTATAGAAAAACAAGTCCACGCAGGGACCAATACAAGATAGATGTCCGCGCAGGGACAAAAAGATAAGTCCACGTAGGGACTGAAATACGATAAATGTCCACGCAGGGACTAAATTGCAAATACAACAATACATAAGGAGACTAATGGTCTCGTTTCTTCCTCCCCTTCAGTAGGTTTGCTAGACCCTTGAGAAATCCACGATTAATTATGTGAAGGTGTAAAATACCAATTATATTGGTCAAATCTCGCCTGGTAGCTGTCGGGACCTTGATAGGGTGTTCCATGGAAGGATGACCCATCAGAAATCTCGATTGGATGATTGGGAGTACCCCTTGCAGGCTCGACGGGGTCTGTATCCTCGTCCATATCCACTGCATTATCTTCAGAAAAGTGATCCTCTGGTCCTAGAGGGTTATACCCTATAGGTTCTTGGACATAATCCGCCGGATTAAACTGTCCTATGAAGAAAGGTGAAGGATCGCCATAACATCGGTGCGAAGCAGATCGCTGTAGAGGTAAAAAGGATGGTTGAGGGTTATTGGGATTATTTTCCGAATCTGGTCCAAATGAATGGCGGTATGAGGGTGTTGAGCTATGCGAGGTAGAATGTCTCGCAGGTTCAAAAAGGTTTCTTCGTCTCTGTGGTTCTTCACTCCTTGTACTGGAAGGAGCTCGCGTGTTCGAAGGTCCAGCTTCGTGATCATTGTGAGTAATGATCGTTCCTCTGCCTCTTCCTCCTCTTCCTCGTCTGATTGCAGGCGGCATATTCCTGCTTTCAAAACTTTAAATATATAAACAATAAAAAGACAAACTGGAATAACAATTCGAATTTGTCCTATGTTCTTGTCTAGACTCAAGTATGTGCAATTGTGTTATTAAGATTAAACACATTAGGATAGTGTTTAATTCACTCAATGTTGGCTCTGACACCAACCTGTCACACCCCGATTTCCACGTGTCTCACCGGTGGGCCCGGTGGGGGATTATCGTGACGTAGTTGGCAACATTATAGTCAAACCACACAATATATGAATGCACATCGGAAGCATAAAGATAATTATAATTCAACCATTGATTGTAATATCGAATGTATCACAAATAGTCGAATGGTATCCACAGGGGATCAAAATAATAAAAAGTATTGTTCAACAGTCAAGGCATCAAAAGCTTGCGAGACTCTTTAGATGCTAAGGAGCTATAGCCAGCCGATTACGTTTAGTACCTGCATTTAATCTTTTTGGGAAAAATACGTCAGTTTACACTGGTAAATACATTCAACCGACACTTTTGTAAAATGTTTATTAAAATTGATTTGAATGCACAAGGCACAAACTCTTTTATAACTTGGGATAATTTATAATTAAATCTTGTAAAGAATTACATGTTACTATGCGTTCGGTCGCCCGAGTCGTGTCGGGTTAAAGTTTAATAGACACACCACATAGTGTAAAACCGTGGCGGGTAACCAACGGCTACACTTCTATAGATATGGACATAATGCCGGGTGTACGCCTACACCGGGATGTCAAGGTCGTGGCCATTCATAAATGCTGCCAAGGATATCCGGGACATGGTCATTAAGCCCCCAAAGGCGTTAAGCCAACAAAACAAGTTTTTAAACGGGTCACATTGATAATACCCAACTAATGAGTTGGGGTCAATTGCCCGACCAAGCGGTATTTTAGATACCGTACCCCAAGCCCGTATAACGGAAAATAAGTTAAAGTATTTACCTTTGCAAGTATAATCCTTAATTGAATAAATCACAGATAGCTTTTACTGGTCTCCTATTCTGGAACGAAGGTTTAAAATAACCTATTAGAATCCTAACGGGTCTTTTATATTTGCCGTAGCTTAGACCGGTCGGTTTCAAAGGATAGTTACGGTTTAATCGCGTGAAAGGCGAAAACCGTGAATGGAGTGTGATTTTGACCCAACAAGTTTGAAGACTTGTTTTATATGGGTATAATAATCATACTCAGGATTTTGGGGTTAAAACAATATGGTTTGACCCGAATCGGCTAATTTATGTAAATTAGTTACATAAGTCGAACCGTGCGCGCAAAAGGTGCAACGGGTAACCGTAAGGGTCCTACACTGTTTTCCTAAGTCAACATGCTTTAAAGAGGTTGTGGTATCAGTAGGATACCTTCCGTAATGCCCGTAATGAGTTTAAGTTAATATTATGCCCCGTAGGGGTATTTTGGTCTTTTTAAAGATTATAAAAGAGGTTTCTGAGTTCTACAGGAAATCTGAGTTTCCCGAACAGTTTATAAAGTCTAAAATACTTTATTTATTATTTAAAATCAGTGGCAACTGGAATCGGGTCAAAAGACCTTGTAGAACTCAAGTTATGGCCGAAAAGGGTATATTCGGTATTTACCGAACCGTTGCCATAACCGCAGGTTATGAGCAGGTTAAAATAATTAAAAATCTTTAAAAAATCCCAAAATATTATTTTACAACAGTGAGCACAAGGTTTGGTGTCGAAATCCGGGTTTAGATAGGCGTTATGCTAATTGCGCTATTTAATTACTAAAGTTTCGCAATTTGCGCTATTTAGCATAACTCCTATTCTGGACCTCGGATTGACATGAAATTTTAGGGACATGCTTAGAAATCAGTAACCAAGGTTATGATCCTTTCTCATGTCCGAAGTTCTCGTTTTAATTTATAAAGGGCGTTACGGTCAACTTTTAAGCATTTAACGGAAATGTGTAAAAGACTTGGATAAACAACGAACCGGTCACAGAGGTTTATACCATCATGTAACCTGGTCCTAAGAGAGTCCTAAGGCATATCTAAATCAAACTTTAACGGGTCAGTACTGTAGTCAATGCAAAAGTCAAACTTTTGCGACTTTCGGCTCCGAACCGGGTCAAAACAGAAAATGGTCGGATCAAACAAGCTTAGACTAGTTTATAAACTTATTATCATGTTTTATGAGTGTTCAAACAGGTTACTTATCATCTACATTACAGATTATGCAAGAAATCACAAAATGACATTTCTGTTGACTTTTTCTAAGCACGTTTGACTCGACATTTGATCTAGTTAGAGTGGGAATCAGAGGGTGCCCTTTTAGGGGTTTAATGCCCACATGATTACCATCATATAACTATCTTTTATTCGACAAACCACTGGACCATTCGTGATTTATCACAAAGTCAATCGTTAATTACGACGGATTGACTTTTGGGCTAAAACTATTGAAAAATGAAACCATAAAGGGTTAGGCAACTTACAGAAGCTTAGTGCACGACTTAGAATGATAGAGGAAAGCTTTGGAGCTCCAGAAGTGAGTTAGAATGCAGGTTTGAGGTGTGATTCATTAGTGTGCAATGTAGTGCCTTTTATTGTGCAAAATTAGGCCTAAGATCATTACAACACATCCTACAATGGAGCATGGATGATCAGCAGGTGGCCCTGGGTGCTAGGGGGCAAGTAGAGGGCGCCCATGCTTCATTTATTGCATATTTGATCGTTCACAACTTCAAATCATGCATCTGTCCAAAGTTTCTACATCTGGGTGGTTCACGCGGCCCGCATTAAGATTTCATGCAGCTTGTACGCGGGCCGCATGAATCTTCATGTCAGACGCGTATATGCAGGAGGCTCGCGGCCCGCGTTAACTTATGTGTTTTACTCAGGCGGGCCGCCTGAGGCCTGTTTTCAAAGATTTTTAAATCTTTTGTAATGATTAACCGAATCTTTGGTAATTAATAACCTAACCTTTCGGGTTTGAAGGGGTACCTTTGCGATATGGCCCTCGGTTAATTACAATTAAGGGCCTCGTGTCTTTTACCCGCACTGTCAAGTCCCCGGTTAATTTAATTACTATCCGGAATGCCTTAACTTTCATTGTTGACGCTTTTAACCCCTCTAGTACGAATTTGAGCATAACTTTCTCGTTTTAAAACGGAACTTCGCGAAATTTATATAGTACATTCTAGTGAGCGTATTTTACTGTTACAAGCCTCAGGTTCGTCAAAGGGTCACTCAGAGGTATAATTAAACATGTTGACACAGTTAACCCCTGCAGCTTGTAAACTCTCACTTTCTTCCGCGTTTCGCTTCCGTACGATTCATGATTTATTCGTTTGAAGGTACGAGCATCGTTTAGGGTTATTACACAGTATATTTACCCTTTGTTGACATTTATAACCCTCGAATTTACATACTTTCAAGGTTTGTCAACTTTAGTCCTTTATTTAATATCTAATGCCACGTGTAAACTCATGACACGTGTTAACACATTATTGAACACAAAATTTCGAGGTGTTACATGAGTCCATTGTGGTTCGTGAATGTTTCGAATCATCATAGAAGACGTGTCGGGTTCTACTAGAAGAGTATAAGGATTTTGTTGGTTTATTTCCAAGTAGGGTTTAGAATGTTTGAAGTATTCTTGGTTCAATACCAAGTCTTCTGAAAGACAAGAATACAACGTTCATGTATCACAAGGAATAACCGATCTAAGGCAGGGAACCTGATTTAGATACACAAATCATCACCGGTTTCTACAGCACAAGCACATACACTGTTTGTTGGAAGAACCCTACACGTCTTCTGCTAGTTACTCTTTTCTTCGATTTCAACAAATCTTTCAAGGTCTTAAGTGATGGACAATTGGTTAAAAGATGTAGAAGAGTTTGTGTAGAGATCTTTACGTACAAATTTGCATCATCCTTACGGTTACAAATGAAGTATTAAAAGATGTTAGTTTCTTGACAATATGGTTTCTCGACAAATGAAGTATTATCTGTCATTGCTGCCTCTTCGGTTGGTAAAAGACATAGGATGGTTTCTAATACAGGCTCTTTTAGAGAAGCGTTGGGATTCAAGGGTTTATGAGTAAAAGATGTTAGTTTCTTGACAATATGGTTTCTCGACAAATGAAGTATTATCTGTCCTTGCTGCCTCTTCAGTTGGTAAAAGACATAGGATGGTTTCTAATACAGGCTTTTTGTCAGTTGTGGTTGATTTATAGCAGGCGGTTATGAAACGAATATATGTTTATGCGAATTCACAACATCCTTGCTTTATTCTCTTTAATATATTAGAACGATCCTTGTTTTGTCACGAACATGCGTTTAATTCCCAACATCATCTGTTGATCATTGTTCTTGAAGATGAAGATGAAGATGAAGAAACAAGGGTTTATTCTCATTAATGTATTAGAACGATCCTTGACTTGAATTTGTGGATTTCGGTTGGATCAGAAAAACTTAACAAGAAAATCAACTAAAAAAATACAATTGATTACTTGGTCGAATAACCGGTCCGTTAAAGTTGAGCTTCCTGATGCAACTTTCACAGTGGTACCAATGTCCTACTACTACAATCCTTCCAACGCCTGATTCCGATACAACCTTCGATGTTGATGAGTGAAAGAGTTAACATTCTGATTCAGATTCAGGAAGCAGATGTTTATGAGTGAAAGAGTTAACATTCTGATTCAGATTCAGGAAGCAGATGTTTATTAGTGTTTTGAGAAACTAACAAGGTAAACCTGAATTTTCAAAATTTTAGATAACTCGCCATTCTCTTGCATCTGTATACGTTGATTGTGGATTTAAGTTGCAAGAATTGTGTCTGTCGCATGGACTCAGACTCATACTACTAGCAGAAGAACCCGACACGTCTTCTGTGATGATTCGAAACATTCACGAACCACAATGGACTCAGACTCATACTACTAGCAGAAGAACCCGACACGTCTTCTGTGATGATTCGAAACATTCCAAATCACTAGCAGAAGAACCCGACACGTCTTCTGTGATGATTCGAAACATTCCGAATCACTGCCGTTTTTTCTCTTCCGGTTACCAGGCCTATCATCTCCGTCTACGTTTGGTTTCAGCTACTGGAGTGAAATATTTGTTGGAATTTGTGGATCAACTGAAATAACTGAATACAACCGGTCAAATCACACACTATATAAAGTGTAAAGTTATCGTGTGTTGTAGCTTGTAAAGATTAACTAGACCCCTCAAGTTGTCATTCATAACAACTAAGCGTCTGGAGAAGAGTATGTTGATATAGGAGAGTTGATGCAATTTTACAAGCATTTTATCGTGTGTTGTAATTTTAATGAAACAATGAAGATTGAATATGCTGTCACAGTTGTCAAGACTGTTTGTCGGGTTTCCAACGTTCTACAGCACAAGTTCATCACTGGTTTCTACAGCACAAGTTCATCACCGGTTTCTACAGCACAAGTTCATCACCGGTTTCTACAACACAAGTTCATCACCGGTTTCTACAACACAAGTTCATCACCGGTTTCTACAGCACAAGTTCATCACCGGTTTCTACAACACAAGTTCATCACCGGTTTCTACAACACAAGTTCATCACCGGTTTCTACAGCACAAGTTCATCACCGGTTTCTACAACACAAGTTCATCACCGGTTTCTACAGCACAAGTTCATCACCGGTTTCTACAGCACAAGCACATACACAATTTGTTGGAAGAACCCGACACGTCTTCTGCTAGTTACTCTTTTCTTCGATTTCAACAAATCTTTGAAGGTCTTTAGTGATGGACGATTTCAACAATACGTTCATGAACCACAATGGACTCAGACTCATACTACTAGTAGAAGAACATGACACGTCCAGTGATTGTTGATACATGGAAAAACAAGGACCATTCACCTCTTTCAACCTACCAAAACACCAAAATCTGTACCGGTGACTGTTTATCCATACTATTCTTCATAGACATATTCCCACTCACAAGTTGTTGATACTGAGCTTCCTGATACATATCGTTCGTAAGAAACTTTTCGTGCACTGAACCTTCAGTTGTGTACTCTTCAATCTTCTTGAGTATTTTTCTAACTTTATGCTTGCATCCACCACAGTGAATATTAACTTTGAGTGAAAGAGTTTGGAAACCGGACGGTAAAAACGAAGTAACTGTTGGAATTTGTGGATTTCGGTTGGTTCAGAAACTTAACAAGAGAAGCAACTAAAAAAATACAATTGATTTCTCTCCATGTTACGGAGAATGTTCTAGAAATTGAAGGAAAAGGAAAAGATTTGTTGAAATCAAATTCAACAGAGATAACTTAATACAACCGGTCAAATCACACACTATATAAAGATTACAGAGGTTTTTACCATTTTTACCATATGTATACGGGCCGTATACGGTTTATACGGCCGTATACTCTCGGTAAATTTTTTTCTACCGATAGTATACAACGTATACGAACGATGTATACGGGTCGTATATTGTTATACGGCCCGTATACTATGGGTAAAAAATGGTAAAAATTGGTTTATTCTCTTTAATCTATTAGAACGATCCTTGTTTTGAGAACCCGATTCTGATTTAAACAATGGAATTTGTGGATCAACAGAAATAACTGAAAATAACTCGCCATTCACTTGCACCTGTGTCCGTCACATGATAGAAGACGTGTCGGGTTCTGCTAGAAGAGTATTCTGAAAGACAAGAATACAACGTTCATGTATCACAAGGAATGACCGATCTAAGGCAGAGAACCTGATTTAGATACACAAATTCATCACCGGTTTCTACAGCACAATCACATACGCAATGAAGTATTAAAAGATGTTAGTTTCTTGACAGTATGTCAGTATGGTTTCTCGACAAATGAAGTATTATCTGACATCATCTGTTCATCATTGTGTGAGATTAGCCAAACGAGGATGAAAGATACTCAAACCATCTGATCCCGTTGTTGCAAACTCCTTTAATGTGAGATTCTTCAAGTTTGCACATTTTGAGAAAATACCAATGTGTTTGTCAACTTCGTCAACACACAAAGTGACAGAATGAAGCAATGAAGATTGAATATGCACTAGGATTTTTTCTCTTCCGGTTACCAGGCCTATCATTTCCGTCTACATTTGGTTTCCTCAACGAAGAACCATCAGCCATTATTTGCCCTTTTTCCTTTGGTTTCTGGTTGATTTTGAGGGTGAGGGTTTTGCATTGATTCCTGCACTCAAATCATCTGCTTCCTGAATCTGAATCTGAAAGTTAACTAGACCCCTCAAGTTGTCATTCGTAACAACTAAGCGTCTGGAGAAGAGTATGTTGATATAGGAGAGTTGAACCCAACACGTCTTCTGTGACGATTCGAAACATTCCGAATAACTAGCAGAACCCGATCCACTTACATTCGAATAACGCTGAGAATCCACAACGCTTATGGCCAGATTATTTCCTTCAATCTTGGCAAAATCAATGTCTGCTTGTTTTATTATCATGAAAGTACTGAACAACCGAGATAGGCACAATAACAACAACAGCTTTCCATGATTTGGAGACTGATCGGAATCGAATCAGTGATTTTACTGGAAGCCGTTTGATTATTTCCTCATGGATCTCGAAAGGCACGTTGTCTGACATCTTGATTTTGATTACCAACTCACCATATCAATTTCTAGGTAGTTAACAACGCTAATTAGAAAAAAACGTGATTCATATACACAACGGTCTCTTTGCTTCGTCCACTAGAACTATTTGTGTATGCATTCTTTTGGTAGTTAACAACGCTAATTAGAAAAAAAATCTGTAAAATTAATCATATCGATTGCTATAACAGGATGGATGTGACATACACAGTTAGATAAGCTGTCACAGTTGTCAAGACTGTTTGTCGGGTTTCCAATGCTCACACAGGGTGATAAACAACGCTGATACGAACACATGTGTTTCAAAATAGGCTTTGTTCTTGGTTTAATGAAGTTACACGTAACATCTACTTATATTGAGATTTAAACAATGCCCGCCTCAACTGAGATAACGGACATCCACCAAGCTCAAAAAGAAAACTTGTGTTTCCCATAGTCACAAAAGATTGCGGTTTGTATTTCGCATAGCCACTGTTTCCGTAGTAAAAAACGGTTGCGGTTTGTATTTCACATAGCCATTGTTTCCGTAGTAAAAAACAGTTGGGTTTGCACATTCAATCTTCAATACTTCATTAAAATACCACTAGTAGAAGAACCCGACACGTCTTCATGTTACGGAGAATGTTCTATAAATTGAAGGAAAAGGAAAAGATTTGTTGAAATCGAATTTGACAACTATGACAGCTTATTAAAGGTAGCAATCACCTCCAATCATTTCCTGGTCAAATCACACGCTATAAAGTTTAAAGTTATCGTGTGTTGTAGTTTGGAAAGATGACCGAATAGAGATCTGAATAACAAACTGTGGAGAACTTGTTTGTGTCGGGTTCTTCTGCTAGTTACTTGATCAACGGACTGATCGGTAACGTTACTCTACTTGTGCTCCGATTTAAGCGGCGTGTTCCGATCAATGTTGTTTAAAGGTGATGAAGAGTTTAGAAACCCTAGAATGATGGTGCTTTTATGGGAAAAAACGTGATAATTGAAAAACATCAATCTATACGGCCCATATACAGTTATACGGCCCGTATACATTTGGTAAACATCAAAAACCTCAGAAATAAATCAATTGAGCCGTATACTTTTTATAAATTGTATACACTTGTATACGGCTCGTATAACTATATACGGGCCGTATATAATAAAGTAAAAAAAAACATTCTCTGCGCATTTTCCTATTCAAAAAAATTCTATACGGGTCATATATTTTGTATACGGCACGTATACACTAGGGATGTGAAAATAAGATCTAGGGGGCGTGGGAATAAGGGAGGCCTTTTTTAATCTTCTATTTTTTACCCCACCACTAGAGGGTATGTTTTTTAGGCCCCCCTTATTCCCACACCCCCTAGATCTTATTTTCACATCCCTAGTGTATACGGGCCGTATACAAAATATACGGCCCGTATAGAATGTTTTTGAAAAGGAAAATGCGCAGAGAATGTTTTTTTTGTTTTATTATATACGGCCCGTATATAGTTATACGAGCCGTATACAAGTGTATACGATTTATAAAAAGTATACGGCTCAATGGATTTATTTCTGAGGTTTTTGATGTTTACCAAATGTATACGGGCCGTATAACTGTATACGGGCCGTATAGATTGATGTTTTTCAATTATCACGTTTTTTCCCGTAAAAGCACCATCATTCTAGGGTTTCTAAACTCTTCATCACCTTTAAACAACGTTGATCGGAACACACCGCTTAAATCGGAGCACAAGTAGAGTAACGTTACCGATTAGTCCGTTGATCAAGTAACTAGCAGAAGAACCCGACACAAACAAGTTCTCCACAGTTTGTTATTCAGATCTCTGTTCGGTCATCTTTCCAAACTACAACACACGATAACTTTAAACTTTATAGTGTGTGATTTGACCAGGAAATGATTGGAGGTGATTGCTACCTTTAATAAGCTGTCATAGTTGTCAAATTCGATTTCAACAAATCTTTTCCTTTTCCTTCAATTTCTAGAACATTCTCCATAACATGAAGACGTGTCGGGTTCTTCTACTAGTGGTATTTTAATGAAGTATTGAAGATTGAATGTGCAAACCCAACCGTTTCTTACCACGGAAACAGTGGCTATGCGAAATACAAACCGCAACCGTTTTTTACTACGGAAACGATGGCTATGCGAAATACAAACCGCAATCTTTTGTGACTATGGGAAACACAAGTTTTCTTTTTGAGCTTGATGGATATCCGTTATCTCAGTTGAGGCCAGCATTGTTTAAATCTGAATATAAGTAGATGTTACGTGTAACTTCATTAAACCAAGAACAAAGCCTATTTCGAAACACATATGTTCGTATCAGCGTTGTTTATCACCCTGTGTGACCATTGGAAACCCGACAAACAGTCTTGACAATTGTGACAGCTTATCTATCGGTGTGTGTCACATCCATCCTGTTATAGCAATCGATATGATTAATTTTACAGATTTTTTTCTAATTAGCGTTGTAACTACCAAAAGAATGCATACACAAATAGTTCTAGTGGACGAAGCAAATAGACCGTTGTTATTGTGTCTATCTCGGTTGTTCAGTACTTTCGTGATAATAAAACAAGCAGACATTGATTTTGCCAAGATTGAAGGAAAGAATCTGGCCATAAGCGTTGTGGATTCTCAGCGTTATTCGAATGTAAGTGGATCGGGTTCTGCTAGTTATTCGGAATGTTTCGAATCATCACAGAAGACGTGTCGGGTTCAACTCTCCTATATCAACATACTCTTCTCCAGACGCTTAGTTGTTACGAATGACAACTTGAGGGGTCTAGTTAACTTTCAGATTCAAATTCAAATTCAATTCAGGAAGCAGATGATTGGAGCGCAGGAATCAATGCAAAACCCTCACCCTAGTGCATATTCAATCTTCATTGCTTCATTAAGATTACAACACACGATAAAATGCTTGGAACTCACCTGATAACAAATAATCAGTTCAAACTGTCAACAATCGACATGTGGTCCTTGTTTTTCCACGTCATTATGTCACTTTGTGTGTTGACGAAGCTGACAAACACATTGGTATTTTCTCAAAATGTGCAAATTTGAAGAATCTCACATTAAAGGAGTTTGCAACAACGGGATCAAATGGTTTGAGTATCTTTCATCCTCGTTTGGCTAATCTCACACAATGATGAACAGATGATGTCAGATAATACTTCATTTGTCGAGAAACCATACTGTCAAGAAACTAACATCTTTTAATACTTCATTGCGTATGTGCTGTAGAAACCGGTGATGAATTTGTGTATCTAAATCAGGTTCTCTGCCTTAGTCGGTCATTCCTTGTGATACATGAACGTTGTATTCTTGTCTTTCAGAATCAGGTTCTCAAAACAAGGATCGTTCTAATAGATTAAAGAGAATAAACAAATTTTTACCATTTTTTACCCATAGTATACGGGCTGTATAACAATATACGACCCGTATACATCGTTCGTATACATTGTATACGATCGGTAAAAAAAATTTTACCGAGAGTATACGGCCGTATAAACCGTATACGGCCCGTATACATATGGTAAAAACCTCTGTAATCTTTATATAGTGTGTGATTTGACCGATTGTATTAAGTTATCTCTGTTGAATTTGATTTCAACAAATCTTTTCCTTTTCCTTCAATTTCTAAAACATTCTCCGTAACATGAAGAGAAATCAATTGTATTTTTTTAGTTGCTTCTCTTGTTAAGTTTCTGAACCAACCGAAATCCACAAATTTCAACAGTTACTTCGTTTTTACCGTCCAGTTTCCAAACTCTTTCACTCAAAGTTAATATTCACTGTGGTGGATGCAAGCATAAAGTTAGAAAAATACTCAAGAAGATTGAAGAGTACATAACTGAAGGTTCAGTGCACGAAAAGTTTCTTACGAACGATATGTATCAGGAAGCTCAGTATCAACAACTTGTGAGTGGGAATATGGCTATGAAGAATAGTATGGATAAACAATCACCAGTACGGATTTTGGTGTTTTGGTAGGTTGAAAGAGGTGAATGGTCCTTGTTTTTCCATGTGCTTGTGCTGTAGAAACCGGTGATGAACTTGTGCTGTAGAAACCGGTGATGAACTTGTGCTGTAGAAACCGGTGATTAACTTGTGCTGTAGAAACCGGTGATGAACTTGTGCTGTAGAAACCGGTGATGAACTTGTGCTGTAGAAACCGGTGATGAACTTGTGTTGTAGAAACCGGTGATGAACTTGTGTTGTAGAAACCGGTGATGAACTTGTAAAATGCTTGTAAAATTGCATCAACTCTCCTATATCAACATACTCTTCTCCAGACGCTTAGTTGTTATGAATGACAACTTGAGGGGTCTAGTTAATATATTACTAGCTACAACACACGAAAACTTTACACTTTATATAGTGTGGGATTTGACCGGTTGTATTCAGTTATTTCAGTTGATCCACAAATTCCAACAAATATTTCACTCCAGTAGCTGAAACCAAACGTAGACGGAGATGATAGCTCTTTCACTCATCACAGAAGACGTGTCGGGTTCTTCTGGTAACCGGAAGAGAAAAAACGGCAGTGATTCAGAATGTTTCGAATCATCACAGAAGACGTGTCGGGTTCTTCTGCTAGTGATTCGGAATGTTTCGAATCATCACAGAAGACGTGTCGGGTTCTTCTACTAGTGGTATGAGTAACGTTACCGATCAGTCCGTTGATCAAGTAACTAGCAGAAGTTGATCCACAATCAACGTATACAGATACAAGAGAATGGCGAGTTATTTTTAGTTATTTCTGTTGATCCACAAATTCCATTGTTTAAATCAGAATCAGGTTCTCAAGACAATGATCGTTCTAATAGATTAAAGTGTAGGACCGGTTTTTCGACCATTCGATTGCGTAACGAACGTTTCACGTGCGGAATCCGTGAACGTGCGTGACCGAACACACAATAACGTACTACTAACGTGATTCCATTGAGAAATACGACTTGAACGGTACAAGAATCACGATTACACCACTTTCTCTTTCTAGACTTTCTCTCTAGAAGTCTTCTACTAACTTTTCCAAAAATCTTTTCCACCAAATCTTACTAAAATTATAACATAACCTCCTATTTGTATGGTCAAGGCAACTTAATGAAAGTTCTCATTAATTACAAGTTTGCCACCTTGCCATTTCTAACTAAATATGACATTATGCGATTGATTTCTTCTGGCTTCTCACTACGACTCGGATTGACGAAGGCGATAGACAATAAATGCATCAACAATCTCCCCCTTGGATATTGCCGTAGTCAATCTCGTAGTGAAACTCGTAGCAACTTGTCTTTCTCTCTCTCTTGAGTTCCTCTTGCTTGAACAGAATCCCGGTGGATCTGTCTTCATCTTCCGTTGCTCTCTTTCTTCAGAATCTTCAGGCTCCCCCTTTCGTCAAGCTTCCGTGCTTTTGGGATCGACGCCTGGCTTTCCGTATCAACAGATTCAGAAATCTGCATATCTCAAACACACAATTATAACAAACAATATAAAGTTGTGATTCAACTTAATGAATCAACTAAACATTTGAGACTTTTCACATTTAAAACTTTTCAAAATTTGAAACATTCCAATTTCTGATTCAATTTAATGAATCATCTTAAACATTTCAAACCATTAACCAAACCGTCTGTTCATCATGTTTAGCCTTTGAGATTTTGAATGTCAGCTCTCCAACATCAGTTGTCGAAAATCTTTTTGGATTTTTTCAAAATAAGAAACATAAATGTAAAGACAGAAATTAAATGCAGAAATGAAATATGTACAAACATACTTTTTTTGTGAGTTTGTGTAAGAGGATCATATCAGTTTTTGAGACATATCACACGCACCGTTAAGCTTTTAGACATTTTAAGTTCTAAACGATTCACGTTGATTGACGATATTGTTGTCCTCTTAAATTTTCATACAACTTTCAATCTATTCAGGATACTATTTAAGTGTTTTATGAACTTAGTTCGATTCATGTGTCCCACCTCTTGAATATACTCCCGTATCCAGAATCCCAATATTCAGTCTTACAGGCAAGAATACTACAATGATATCTGTACATAAATTAGGGGTTAAATGCGAGAACTGAGGGATCTCAGGTCAGAACTTCCATTCAGCAGAGAGATATCAGCTTCGACTTAGCAGTGTGTCCCCTTTAGAGGATCTTTTTAGCTACAACAGATGATTATCAATTTTAGAGGATCTTGTATTGTAGGACTGGTTTTGAGACCGTTCGATTGCATAACGAACGTTTCACGTGCGGAATCCGTGAACGTGCGTGACCGAACACACAATAACGTACTACTAACGTGATTCCATTGAGAAATACAACTTGAACGGTACAATAATCACGATTACACCACTTTCTCTCTCTACACTTTCTCTCTCTAGAAAGTCTTCTACTTCTTCTACTAAACTCTTTTCCACCAAATCTTACTAAAATCATGACATAACCTCCTATTTATATGGTCAAGGCAACTTAATGAAAGTTCTCATTAATTACAAGTTTGCCACCTTGCCATTTCTAACTAAATATGACATTATGCGCTTGATTTCTTCCGGCTTCTCACTACGACTCGGATTGACGAAGGCGATAGACAATAAATGCATCAACAATCTCCCCCTTGGATATTGCCGTAGTAAATCTCGTAGTGAAACTCGTAGCGACTTGTCTTTCTCTCTCTCTAAAACTCGAACAAAGATGTAGTCGACAGACAACTGCACTAACAAACTCCCCCTTGAATGTTGACGGAATCTTTAGTGAGAGTCTCCAACTACTCTAGCTCGAACAGAATCCCGGTGGATCTGTCTTCAGCTTCCGTTGCTCTCTTTCTTCAGGCTCCCCCTTTCGTCAAGCTTCCGTACTTTTGGGATCGACGCCTGGCTTTCCGTATCAACAGATTTAGAAACCTGCACATCTCAACCTCTCTATTACAAACCAATAAAGTTGTGATTCAACTTAATGAATCAACTAAACATTTGAGAATTATCACATTTAAAACTGATTAAAAAATTCGAAACATTCCAATTTCTGATTCAACCTAATGAATCATTTTAAAAATTTCAAACCACTTAACCAACCTGTCTGTTCATCATGTTTAGCCTTTGAGATTTTGAAAATCAGCTCTCCAACATCAGTTGTCGAAAATCTTTTTGGATTTTTCAAAATATGAAACGTGAATGCAAAGACAAAAATTAAATGCAGAAATGAAATATGTATAGACATATTTTTGTGAGTTTGTGTAAGAGGATCATATCAGTTTTTGAGACACATCACTAGCACCGTTAAGCTTTTAATCGTTTTAAGTTC
Source organism: Helianthus annuus (assembly GCF_002127325.2). Taxonomy (NCBI): domain Eukaryota; kingdom Viridiplantae; phylum Streptophyta; class Magnoliopsida; order Asterales; family Asteraceae; genus Helianthus; species Helianthus annuus. Next base: position 115,191,948 of record NC_035446.2, read on the forward strand.
TAAACGATTCACGTAGATTGACGATATAGTTGTCCTCTTAAATTTTCATACAATTTTCAATCTATCCAGGATACTATTTAAGTGTTTTATGAACTTAGTTCGATTCATGTGTCCCACCTCTTGAATATACTCCCGTATCCAGAATCCCAATATTCAGTCTTACAGGCAAGAATACTACAATGATATCTGTACATAAATTAGGGGTTAAATGCGAGAACTGAGGGATCTCAGGTCAGAACTTCCGTTCAGCAGAGAGATATCAGCTTCGACTTAGCGGTGTGTCCCCTTTAGAGGATCTTTTCAGCTACAACAGATGATTATCAATTTTATTGTCTAATCAGCTGAGGGCTTTATGCTATGTTTCAAGCATTTTGCGGAAAGTATTAGCCAAGGACTAGGTCAGAACTACCATTCAGCAGAAGTCCCGGAATAATACCCAAGACATCATAGAGTATAAACACCTAGTATATCAGAATACGAGACCTTTCAAACGAGATTTCAGGGGTTACCTATATATCCAAGTAGTGTTCCCCACGAATTTCACAAGTTTGAAATTTTAGGTTTATATCCCGAATAAATCTACTAAATGTATAAAAACCTATCGTCACATCATCAGTGAGACCGTTTATCACATTTGGCATTACATTTCTTTAGCGTGCTGTGATAGTCCAACTGATTTACTATCATTTCCTCTTTTTCACAACAAAACTCGTTTTTAAATTTTCGATGTTTTTGACTTTTTCAAATTTTCTAATTTAAAAATTTTTCTCCCCCTAAAATCAAAATATGTTTCAATTTTGATTTTCTGAGAAAATTTGAAAACAAACTGTACAAACTTGACAACATGATGAGAATCACTTCAATTCTCCATCCACTTTGCGCAAACAATCAGAACTCCCCCTCACAACAAACTATTTTCCCATTATGATTTCAAAACACTTAAGTTTATTTTAATCAAAATGGTTTTTCCGGAAAATTAGTTTTGTGTTACATTTCATAAACTCGGGGTTTCATCACTTTGTTTTTCAAATTACCATTTGTAGGAAAGATGAATCAAGTACAACTTAATGTCCCTGACTTATCTTTTGAAAGACGAAAAATCACCAGAGTGAAATTTCTCAAGAAATGTGCCGATTCATGTTCCACGCTTACCAACCTGGGAACTCCGGCAAGTCAGGTTTTTCTATTTGAAAAGTTTCACCCAAGCCTGACTATCCTTGGGTGATTTTGAATTCTTGTTCAACAATGGTGGAAAGTTTGTATCATCCATTGTTAAACCTGAATTCTCAGATTTTACCTCAATAACTGGCTCTTCTGGTTTTGACGAACCAGAATCATTGCCTGAAAGTGGCTTGTCTGACTTTGATGAGCCAGATTCATCGCCGACATGTGGCTCCTTTGCTTCCGAAGAAACAGATTCATCGCCACAGAATGTTACCTTCTTCTTGTCCTTTTTTGTCCTCGGATTTGTATCTGATGAATTCATCTTGCTTGACTTTGCAATCGAGGGAGTTGATTCATCAGAACTCTTATTTGATCTGTCGGGTGAACCCGAGGACAAGATTTTCTCGTGATACTCTCTCGCCTTCTTCCTCTTCTTCCTCAGTCTGTTTTTCTGCCCCTGTGAAAGTTTAACTTTCTTTTCTTGAATTGTCTGTTCTTGAACTTTAGGTTTTAGAACCTTCTGTTCACGGGGCTTGACATTGACTGGAATCTTTTCCAATTTTTTAAACTTATCCCTCAATCTGTCATTCGATTTCCTTGGGCAATCTCTGGCAATGTGACCTCTGATTTGACAGTTAAAGCATCTTCTCATCTCATAATTCCAGCTTTGGCAGTTAACAGCAATGTGTCCCTGATAACCGCATCGATAACACACTCTGTTAACGTACCATGTACCACCTTCACACCAAACGCTCAGATCATAGCATTGTTTGGCTTGGTGATATTCCTTTCTCCTCTTGTTTGCTGGATTTGACTTTTGAGCACTGTGGTCCGACCTGCACCACTTATTACCAACAATTTTTTAATTTTCATTTTTTACTTTTGGTAATTTTTGATTTTGATTGGATGATCGATCTGATGAGCTGTTATTTTCTTTTTGAACAATTTTCTCCTTTTTAATTTTTTGTTTCTGTTCCGCTTTCTTCTTCAAAGGTTTTTGCTTAGAGCATTCACCTTTTTCAGTTGATTGTAGAACAGTTTTCTGAAATTTTTCTTTTAATTTCAAAAACAATTTTTGTTTTTCAATTTTTTCATTTTCATCATCAGATTTCTCATCACAATCTTCAACTTTGACATTGTCAAAGTTTGTGACATCGTCACTTATTGGACTTGAATTGATCGGTTTTGGACACGAAATATTCACATACGCTGAGGAAGTCACAAAACCTTTCAATTTATTTTCAAGCTCATTGATTTTCTTCCGAGCTTGTTCTCCTTCTTTTTCAAGTTGGATAATCTTCTGAAGATGAGAATTTATCATTTTTTGCTTTTCGATGTTATTTTTACTAAATACATTTCTCCCATCTTCAAGAATCTTTATTTGACTTTGAAAATCTTTGTCAGTTTTTACTTTTTCATTTTCTAAATTTTTTATTTGATTTTTCAAAACATTTTCTGAATTTTTAAGATTTTTGTTTTCTAATGTCAAACTCTCTAAATCCCTCAAGAGTTTGGCATTTTCGGATTTCAGATTTTCACAGTTTGAGCACTTCTTAATCATATCTACAGTTTCAGCTTTCGTCTCCACCTTGATAGCTGAAATTTCTTTAACCTGTTCCTCTACCTCTCGAACAATTTCCTCAGATTTGAATTTTGCTTCATCAATTTCTACATTGCTATTCTTTTGAAGTTCATGTTCTCGCTCTTTAATCTTTTCGATAAACACACTCAAATTCACGTCTAAGTATATCTTCCTCAAATCTAACAAATACGTGCTCCATCTATCATCCGGTAAAGCATTTGCTAACTTGTTAACCAATTCCTCATTATTCTTGATTATCTTCAATCTCACCATCTCCCAATACAACTCGATATATCTTTTGATCAATTCTTCAATCGATTCTCCATCGATACCTGAAAAATTATTGAACTTGTTCAGTGCAGTATACATTTCAGAATCCATGTTCTTGGTAATGAGAAATACACAGCAACAGATTTTCAATCAATTCAAAAAATTTCACACAAACAAAAATCTAATGAATATCCGATTGATGAAAATCCGGTGACAACAAATCACTTCGGATTACCTGCAAACACACAAACAAACAAACAATCAGTTTAAACTGAACTGAAACCGTCAAAGTGTGTGTCGATGGAATTGATCTAGAACTCGTGTCAAAGATCCGCAAACACGTTCCAATACAAAAATGAATGAATGCACACTTTTCAAAAAGATCAAGTCACATGGGCCGATGGTAAAGCAACAAACATACACAACCTGCCACCCAACAATCAATTTTAACTTGTGATTGGGCCTAAGAGATATAGTGGGGCGGTGACTTAAAAGCAATCAACAACAACATCAGTTCAAGCTTAGTGGAGCGGCAACAGTAAAACGATGATTGGGCCAATTGAATTAAATTCCAGCAACAATAAATGTTCACAAGCAATATTAAAAGATCATGGGCTGCAGTGATTTAATGAGCGGTGTATTAATGTTCGTGATTGGGCCGACTTGATAGTGGGTCGGTGCACTATGATTTAAAAACACTTTGACAGGCCTTTGTTCTAATTGGATAATGGGGCGGTACCTACAAATATATGTTTAAACAATTCACTGATAAAGCTGCCAACACAATTCAATTTATATCAAACTTTTTCAATTGTGCGCCGTAACAAAATTTGATTGTAGTGGAAGTCCACTAATTTCTCATCTGACAACTATGGGGCGGTGATTTTACGATAATTGGACCGATTTTTGTTTAATGGGTGGTGCAAGAAGACAACAACTAGCCGATACTCCACATGCAATACACCTGCCACCTTTCACGTGCAATACACTTTGGTTGAACCTTTGTTTAATTTGTTTCACGTGCACAACAACAATTAAAATGACGGTGCTTTAAGGCTGCACAATTAGTGGGTCGGTGAAACAAAGGACTTCATATTCAGATGCCGACAACAACCTGTAATGATCAGAACATCATGTGAAGACGATGACAAAAGAGCGAACCACTTTGGAACCTTATAAGCGGACCTAAATGTCAAATAAGCGAACCAAACATTGACGTTTGAGCGGACCTATTTCTGTTACCCAATAAGCGAACCTGTGTAATGTCACATGAGCGAACCTGTTTGATACCTCACGAGCGGACCTGTATGGTTTGACCAAATGAGCGAACCATGTCTGATCTGATCGTATGACGCGAATTCGGACCGAAAAACCGCGATTACTCCTAAACGACTTGGAGTTTCGAGCTGAAACTTGGTAGGGTTGTAGATCAGGTCTATACGCACAACATATCCAAAAATCAGACGAAACGGACCATGAAAACCCGTTCAATTTGACGTTTTTCAGTAAAAAACGTAAGAAATGAGTAGAAGATGAAGAAATCGATGAAATCGGATCTGATTCGGCTGAAATCTGGTACGAAAACGATGTGTTTGATCGTGCAATCGAGCTCCTAGCTCTGATACCAATTGTAGGACCGGTTTTTCGACCGCTCAATTGCGTAACGAACGTTTCACGTGCGGAATCCGTGAACGTGCGTGACCGAACACACAATAACGTACTACTAACGTGATTCCATTGAGAAATACGACTTGAACGGTACAAGAATCACGATTACACCACTTTCTCTCTCTAGACTTTCTCTCTCTAGAAGTCTTCTACTAACTTTTCCAAAAATCTTTTCCACCAAATCTTACTAAAATTATGACATAACCTCCTATTTATATGGTCAAGGCAACTTAATGAAAGTTCTCATTAATTACAAGTTTGCCACCTTGCCATTTCTAACTAAATATGACATTATGCGATTGATTTCTTCCGGCTTCTCACTACGACTCGGATTGACGAAGGCGATAGACAATAAATGCATCAACATAAAGAGAATAAACCAATTTTTACCATTTTTTTACCCATAGTATACGGGCCGTATAAGAATATACGACCCGTATACAATCATCGTATACATAGTATACGATCGGTAAAAATATTTTTTACCAGTCGTATACGGCCGTATAAATGGTATACGACCCGTATACGCAGGGTAAAAAAATTTGAAAATTCAGGTTTACCTTGTTAGTTTCTCAAACATTAATAAACATCTGCTTCCTGAATCTGAATCAGAATGTTAACTCTTTCCTTTTTATGAGGTAAAACCGGTTTCAACATCGAGGGTTGTATCGGAATCAGGCGTTGGAAGGATTGTAGTAGTAGGACATTGGTACCACTGTGAAAGTTGCACCAGGAAGCTCAACTTTAACGGACCGGTTATTCGACCGAGTAATCAATTGTATTTTTTAGTTGATTCTCTTGTTAAGTTTTTCTGATCCAACCGAAATCCACAAATTCAAGTCAAGGATCGTTCTAATAGATTAATGAGAATAAACCCTCGTTTCTTCATCTTCATCTTCATCTTCAAGAACAATGATGAACAGATGATGTTGGGAATTAAACGCATGTATGTGACAAAGCAAGGATCGTTCTAATAGATTAAAGAGAATAAAGCAACCGAAGAGGCAACAAGGACAGATAATACTTCATTTGTCGAGAAACCATATTGTCAAGAAACTAACATCTTTTACTCATAAACCCTTGAATCCCAACGCTTCTCTAAAAGTGCCTGTATTAGAAACCATCCTATGTCTTTTACCAACCGAAGAGGCAGCAATGACAGATAATACTTCATTTGTCGAGAAACCATATTGTCAAGAAACTAACATCTTTTAATACTTCATTTGTAACCGTAAGGATGATGCAAATTTGTACGTAAAGATCTCTACACAAACTCTTCTACATCTTTTAACCAATTGTTCATCACTTAAGACCTTGAAAGATTTGTTGAAATCGAAGAAAAGAGTAACTAGCAGAAGACGTGTAAGGTTCTTCCAACAAACTGTGTATGTGCTTGTGCTGTAGAAACCGGTGATGAATTTGTGTATCTAAATCAGGTTCTCTGCCTTAGATCGGTCATTCCTTGTGATACATGAACGTTGTATTCTTGTCTTTCAGAAGAGTTGGTATTGAACCAAGAATACTTCAAACATTCTAAACCCTACTTGGAAACAAACCAACAAAATCTTCTACATCTTTTAACCAATTGTCCATTACTTAAGACCTTGAAACATTCACGAACCATAATGGACTCAGACTCATACTACTCACCCTCCCCTGAGGAAAAGTTTTCCCGACGACTCAAGTCAAAGCAGTTGGTTTGGGTTCATATCACCCTGTGTAATCATTGCATTCATCCCCGTTGAAAACAAGTGATTAAAACGCTTCTCCTTACAACTCTCATCAAATGCCTCACCCTTCCTTTTTATTACAGTCATACGACACGTTTTTTTTTGTTTTTCAGTCTTTGTTACTTGTTAAAGTTTTATTTTTTTCTACTTTTAGAAAGCTTTGACCACCTAACGACTGTAAAATGTCTCGTGTGATTGACACCTTAAATCCATTAAATACTTTGGGTAAAATCTAATTTCTTTTCATACGGGTCGTATAACTGTATACGGCCCGTATAAATTATTCGTATCCATTGTATACGACCAGGCAAATTATTTACACATGGTGTATACGGGCCGTATACAGTTATACGACCGTATGGAATGAAAAAAAACTGACAAAGTCTGAAGGCACAGACTTTGTTAGTTTTATTTTATTATATACGGGCCGTATAACTGTATACCGCCCGTATACACCATGTGTAAATAAGATTTTAGCATGTATTAATATTAGGACCCGTTTTTTATTACCAGACTGTTAAAAACACACAGTCTCTTGAAACCTCTATCTACATCCATTTCTAGGGTTTCAAATCTCTACACAATATTATTCCAACTTCATTCAACTAAAAGCTCTAGAAACCTCTATCAACAATCGATCACAAATCGATTAATGTTACACAAACCCTGAACAAAATGGATCCAAAACCTCCTCTCCGATCAGCAAAACTCACCGGAAATCGCCAAAACTCATCACCGTCATCGTCGTTATCCAAAACACTGTCAGATGTAACTACACAAAACTTATCCTCCATTCTCAACAATCCACACGTCTCCGATAGCTCGTGGTCCGGCTGGTGGTCGTCGTCGTCAACTGCCGTACAGATTCCTGATTTTGCTCCACTTTCAGGTAAGAAAACTACCTCCGGTGGTGTAGAAATATCACGATCTGATTTCGCATTTTTTTAACATTTATTTTAAACGGTCACAACTGAAGGGGGCCCCCACCAAAATTGGACTGTCGCAGACGTCTTGTGCTTGCCGGAGAGGACGGGGACGTGAGAGGCCGGGATGGTGTTGATGGCGGCGCCGGACCTCGACGGTATGGGGACGTCCCCATACCGCATAGCCTTACTCTCACAATGTACTATTCAATTTATTCTTACTTTTGATTTTGATTGGTCAAGATTCTACTAACTTCCTTTTAATTGATCACCTCTATCTCTTCTTGTACCTCCACAACAGCAATCACTTAACTTTTTTATAAAGAACGTGAACGTGCACTTTACTGAATGAAACTGTATATTGTTTTTCAAGCGCAATCAAAAAGTATAAAGAATATTGTTTTTTTATATGTTAAAGATTTTAAATTTAATACCTTATTCATGTTGTATTCATATTTAATTTTCTAATCATTATTACATCCGTTATTCGTGTATTTATAAACATTTATTTTATATATCTTTACTCAAATTATTTGTATCTCTGAATACTTATCATTTATGTACAATCTTTACTCAAATTATTTGAGTTAGTATGTCGTAACGCATGTACATGGTTTAACATCTTTACGGCTATTTTTGTTCAGTTTAACGGTCCTGCCACAACAGGCGGGTCCTAAATTCGTGTTTAACAAAATCAACAATTCTCGTCAATTGCTTTGATCAAGTGATATCTTTGGAATTATCAAATTATAATCACATAGGAGATACCAACCATCATGGTGACAAGGAAATTTTTATTAAACGCGATAAATATGTCCGTTTTTCGGATAGTCTTCATTTACTAGCATGGGAGATATTACATCTGTCATATTTATGTACGATACATAATACTTAAGCAATCATTTGAACAAACATATATTTAGCCATATGCTTGCTAGTGTATGCTGCTTACTTCATCGACACAATATAAGTAAACTAATGGAATTAGTGATTTTTGAACTTCAAAGAAAGATTTGATCTATATATTTTGTTTAATTTACACTATGTACCCACCTTGATCACCAAGTTCATAAACTTGGTCAATTCTTTGTAAATGTATTGTGGGCATGCCATTTGTCCTATATACATGCTTAAGTATATGTTTTACTTCCAAACTCATATTATTTTGCCAAGTTTAAACCGGTTGTCAATTTTTTACACAAAGATTCAGTTTATAATCATTATTTTTACTAATATTTTGATTGGAAATCATTATTTTTAAAACTTTCAAAACCTTTATCTGCCAACTAGGTCAACGATATCTAGTATTTTAACAATAGATAAATTCAGTCAAACTATTCATTTTTAATTTGCATAAAATTAAGTCAAACTATTCATATTCCCCCTTTTTTATGCTAGATGATGTTTTTTTTTTTTTTTTGGATTATCATCCAAGCACGACGATTAGAATCATATATTATATATAACTAAGATCTGAACACTTAGCATATAGCGAGAGCCGAGAGGCGTGTGTATTATATAATAACATCAAGATAGGTCGGGAAATACAAAGACTGTGTAACAAACTATCCATGTTTGTTGTACTTCTTCCAACATTGATGATGGTAGCTGGTGATAGCCACCCTTTTGATAGAGAACATGACTCATGAGCGAGTTATGCGAGGATCTAATCAGGCTTTCGTGAGCTTGCACGTTGTAATTGGAGTCGATAATAGAGGATTTGACATTGTTTCAAAACATATTCGCTATAAAAAAAGTATTGTGTTATGTGTCACCCAGGTGGTGTAATCTCTACGATATTTGCAAAGTGAGTATGGGTGTAATTTGGGGTTTCGTGTGCTTACCATGCATCTTATTATTGTTGTTATCATAATATTAATACTATTAACGTTTTATTGGTAATCTTAATAATAGTAAAGAACAAATCTAACAATTTAACTAACTTGTTCCCCATCTGTTGTTGTAACTATTATTTTCTCTCAATATTATTTGTTGTCACATCTCTACCCATCTACTTCAAACATTCTTCTTTTAACTTAACTAGTATTTTATGGAAAGATGTCGTAAGGCAACATACGATTCGTAAAACGTAATGTGTAAAAGTCAATTAAAAAAAGTGTAAAACATAATCTATAAAATACAATTGCAAAAAAAAAAAAAAAAGTAAAACACAAAGGTAGACATGAAGTGTAAAACACGATAACTAAAACATTTCGTAAAACACATCATTAGTATTTGCAAGGTAGAAGCAGTAGTCTAGGGGTTAAGATAGAGTAATATTGCAAGGGATAAAAATGCAAAGTCTAAAATTTATGTGAAAATAAAAGTAGTAGGGTAAAAATGGAAAGTATAAAAGTAGAGGGGTGGTGGCGGAAAAGCATTGAAGGGGTGGTGGCGGAAAAGGCAAAGTGCAAGAGTAGAGGGGAGGTGGCGGAAATGTGTAAACGATGAGGGGGTGGTAGTATAAATTAAAAGTAGAGAGTTAGTGGCGTAAATACGTAAAAGTTGAGCGGGTGGCGGGAAAGCAAAACAGAGGGGTGATGATAGCAAAGTTTGAAAAGTGAGGGTTAGATTGTGGAAATTCAGAGTAAAGAGGGCGATTGTGACAATGCATTAAAGTGGGGTGTCGATGACGTAAAAGCTACCGACTTTGTGCTTTAAAATAGTTAAAGAATGTGTCTTTTATATGATATTTTTATTTATATAAATTTTACTTAATTTATTTTTTATTTATACTGATGAGTTACAAAAATAAATAAATTTAGTTAAAATGAAAGATGGATAGTGATATTGTTATTACGACTTCCGAAATTAGGTGCACAAACCGGGTTTTTTAATATCTGGGTTCGGGTATATACCCGGGTACGGGTATGACCGAGTTTTGACTTTTTCGGGTATTGGTTATACCCGAATCGGGTTCGGGTCCGGGTACTGGTCTGAAAATCTATATTCTGTGTACCCGGGTTCGGATAGGGTTCGGGTTTTCAATTCCCGGGTATTAGAAAACCCTATTTCCGGTTTCATGTAGGGTTCGGGTATTGGTCATGTATGGTTCAGGTTCGGGTATAGATCGGGTTTTTCAGTTCGTTTTTTTTTTGCATAAAACATAGAAATATATGGTAAGGATCAAATAGGAAGTTTATTTTGGCTATGAAGGATATGAGGCAATAGGATTATGACATGTGGCAAAATTTAAAATAAAGAGGAAGGGTATTTTAGTCAATCGCATCCTTTCTTCTTCCTTCTTCTCCCCAGTAACTTCAAACCCACCATTTTCAAAACCCACCATCTTCAACAATTTCTTCACTTTCTATCTTAATAATCAATACATTATAGTGAGATTTTCATCACCAATCAATGATTCAAACACCCGATCAACGTGTTCTTCAGCTTTTTTGAAGAAACCCAGTTGAATTTCATATAAAATCTCGTTTTTTCCCTGTGATTTCAATCGATTCGTTCGATTCGATCGCTGATAAGTGTTTCTAACATTCAAATTTCGTTAATCGGTGAAGAAATCGGCTTCGATCTATGTAAGGTTTTTTTTAATTGCATTTTTACGATCTGGGTTTTTGAATTGAGTTATTGCGTTTTACGATCTTAGCGGGGGTCCGGGGGCAGTGCCCCTGGTAGCAGGGTCCAAGGGCAGAGCCCCTGGCTGGGGTTGAGCTGTGTTTTCTGTCCATTGCGTTTTAGAAATAATAGATCAGAAAATTTAATTTTCCAGAAATTGCCTCATTTTGAAGACAGTAATTCGTAGACAGTTTTTTATTTGCTACTCTCTGGTTCAGACAATTCACAGACAGTTTTATGTGTCCATTGCGTTTTAGAAATAAGAGAGTTTTATGTGTTTTCTGTCCATTGCGTTTTAGAAATAATAGATTTTTATGTGTTTTCTCGCCATTGCGTTTTAGAAAAACACATTTTTGAAGTGTTTTTAGTTCATTGTGTTTTAGGTATACACATTTTTATGTGTTTTCAGTCCACTGCGTTTTAGAAAATACATTTTCTTTTGTGTTTTTAGGCCATTGCATTTTAGAAATAAGACATTTTTATGTGTTTTTTTGGCTATTGCATTTTAGATAAACACATTTTTGAAGTGTTTTTAGTCATTGCGTTTTAGGTAAAAACACATTTTTAGGTGTTTTCAGTCCATTGCGTTTTAGAAAAAAGACATTTTTAAGTGTTTTCTGGCCATTGCTTTTTAGAAATAAGACATTTGTTTGTGTTTTTGGTGCATTGCGTTTTAGGTAAAACACATTTTTATGTGTTTTCAGTCCATTGCGTTTTAGAAAGTACACATTCTTTTGTATTTATAGGCTATTGCGTTTTAGAAATAAGACATTTCTTTGTGTTTTCTGGCCATTGCGTTTTACAAATAAGACATTTCTTTATGTTTTTGGTGCATTGCGTTTTAGAAAAAGTCATTTTTTAACTTTTTTTTCATTGCGTTTTACGCAACTGGGTCTTTTCCATTGCGTTTTACGCAACTGAGTTTTCAAAAAAAATTTCGAAAATATAGCAATAGTATACTCGTTTTAAAGATAAAAAAACGCTCGTTTTTTGGTGCAATTTTTATAAAAAAATAATGTCGTATGAAAAAGTTATTAACGTTTAAAAAATGGGGGAGAATTGGAGGAGAGAGAAATTATTGTACTGGATTGACTACAATGTCCTTACACAAACCCACGCACCTCTTTTCTTGCCTTCATTTTCCCTGATTTAATCTTGGTCCTTGATTAAATCAATTGATGGTCAAGATTACTTTCTAGCCTTCCTAGCCAAACAAACTTCCTATTATATCCTAACCCTAGAAATATAATGGAAACATTTATTTCTACATATTGTATGCCTTGAAATCTGCCCAAAAAAGCATCACACAAGCTCTAACGTTTAAAAAAAATTGTTGTACACAACGGGTCCGGGTATTACGAAAACCCGGGTACGGGTTTTATGGAAACCCGGGTACAAGCCGGGTATGAAAAAACCTGGGTTCGGGTTCGGGTATTGAATAGAATATGCATACCTGGTCCCTACCCTACTGGTGGGTCAGATTCAGGTTTAAAAAACCCGTTTTTTCTAATACTCGGGTTCAGGTTTTTTTTTTGGGTTCGGATTTTTTTTGTGCACCTCTTCTTCCGAAACCTAGAATTTCAATTTCTTTACGCGAAATTTTTAAGGCCCATACAATCATACATAGCGCCCTCGGTCCAAACTCCAAAGCCCAGTCCTTTTGTTCACATGCTTATACTGTTATACATATTCCTATTTTTGTTCTTTTTATTAATACTAAATAATTAATATGATTTGAGGATAATTTACAAGATTATGCAATGAGCCAATTAGGCCTAGGGATGGCAAAAATACCTGAGCCCGACGAGTATACCCGAAACTCGACACAAATGGGATGGGTATACCTGATATCCGACGGGTATTAGGCCGGGTATGGGATTAGTTTTAAAATTGTCGCGGGTATGGGTTGGGTATGGGATTAGGTGATACCCGACCCGATTACCCGAAACCACATACCCATTTACCCGAACTATATACCCGATTTTTTTTTAAATTTATACTTTTATTTTTCATTAACCCTTGTCTATTAGTGATTTATAAAGTATGTTCATTATGTGAAAAAATAAATTTTCTTTTAGTATATGCATTTGATAATAGTATTTATATTTTGTACGTTGTGAAGTATATGCATGTGAATGTATAAGTATTTTAAAGTTATTATTAATTTATGATAAAACTTATATGTATGTAATGTATATTTTTAATTTATAATAGTTGTTGTATAATTAAAATAATATAATAATTACAATAGTAAAAAAATGTATTTAGAAATCCTAACGTACATCTTTTAACAAACTAATGGGTAAACCCGATACCCACGGGTATACCCAATATCCGACGGGTAATTACCCGACAAATACCCGACAGGTATTGGGTCTGGTATGGGATGCGATTTTATAACCGGGTACGGGTATGGGATTACCAATACCGAACCCGACCCATTGCCATCCCTAATTAGGCCTGTAAACGAACCGAACGTTCATGAACTTGTTCGGCGGGAAGTTCGTTTATGTTCGTTAATTTAATAAATGAACGAACACGAACATAAAAGTTTGTTCGTTTAATTAAATGAACGAACATGAACACACCTTGTGTTCGTTCATTTATGTTCATCAACATTCGTTCATTTATGTTCATCAACATTCGTTCATTTATGTTCGTGAACGTTCGCTTATTTATGTTTGTTTATGTTCGTTTAATTTTTAGTAAATACATAAATACTTATATTTATATAAATATTAGGTTTTCTAACTACTTATATAAATATAACTCATTAGTGTATCTATGAACCCTAATTTAGATATGTTTTTGGATGAACTCTAGTATGTTAGACTTGTTGTTCAATCATGCTAATTTATGTTTGTTTCTGTTTATTCAAATACATTCATTTAATTTTTTTTTGTTTATGTTCGTTTCTGTTCGTTAATGTTCGTGAACTATTCGTTTAGGCTTTAAACGAACGAACATAAACGAACACGAACATGCTCGATTTCTTAATGAACGGACACGGACAAAAAAATGTGTTCGATTATATGTTCGTGTTCGTGTTCATGTTCGGTTAAAGTTAAATGAACGAACACGAACATGCCTGTGTTCGTGTTCGTTTTATTCGTTTACAGGCCTAGAGCCAATGATGATTTTGTGTCTCCACGACCAACAAGTTCAACCAATTTACTCCTTTTTCTAGCTTTCTTTGAGAAAAGAGTTAATTACTGTTTTCGTCCCTGTAGTTTGTCAAAAATCACTATTTCAGTCTATTAGTTTAAAAATTGCGATTTCAGTCCCTGTGGTTTCACTTTCGTAACCATTTCAGTCCCTGCAGTTTCACTTTTGTAACCATTTCAATCCATTATTCTGTTGAGTATAGGGACTGAAATGGTTACAAGGTGGACTGAAATGGTTACGAAAGTGAAACCACAGGGACTGAAATCACAATTTTTAAACTAATGGACTGAAATAGTGATTTTTGACAAACCACAGGGACGAAAACAGTAATTAACTCTTGAGAAAATTATTATCTTAATCGTTTATTTTTCCTAAAAATCTATATCTATATCTTCTATATATAATAAAGAGTAAATTTCTGTTTTTGTCCCTGAGGTTTGTCCATTTTAACTAGTTTAGTCCAAAAATCTAATTTATAACAAAACCATCCCTAATGTTTGCATTTTTAACGCTTTTCATCCCTAAGGTTTGCATTTCTTAACGTTTTTCATCCCTAAGAATTAAATGATAAAACACCCTTAGGGATGAAAAGCGTTAAGAAATGCAAACTTCAGGGCTGAATTTGTTATAAATTAGATTTTTGGACTTAACTAGTTAAAATTGACAAACCTTAGGGACGAAAACAGAAATTTACTCTATAAGAAATAAAACTTAATGTGGGACACGTGTCCAATTCTAAGAGCTATTGATTTTGTGGGTTTCCCGCTCAACTTATTGAATCAGTTTTTTTTTTACCCGACCCATATCAAATACCTGTTTTGTTTCTTATCTTCCCTACTTTCTCTCTCTTTTATCTTACAACAGAGACTCAAACCATAAATGCCGTCAACATCAATACCCCCAAAATATTGAAGACAACACCTTTCTAATATCAGATCCAACAATTAATCTCAGGTTCGTTCAGTCTCCCCATCATTATTTTCTGTTTTTTTGGTTTAAATTGTTGAAACATCGCTTCCTCTAACATCGATTTGTACACTATAGCTATCGATTTGTACACATATTGTTTACATATCAATTCATGTTTGTCATTCTCTAACTCACATATAGTTTACACATATTGCCCCCAAAACAGGCTTCTTTTGGGTTGTAACAACCCCAATCGGACTCGAGACATGTCTAGGGCACGGGATTGTGGTTGCAGGCTTCACATTCGTCACAATAGGGTTTGAATTGACGATGGATTCTCTAACTCACATATTGTTGCTGTTGTTTGTGTTTTAACCACATGGTACTTCATAATTCGTGTTATACGCTTTGAATTGTTTTTTTCTGGTCCTAATTTGAATTGTTGAGTCCTTAGGGTTTATCATGATTCATTAGGTTTAAATTGTTCGGTCTCCCAATCAGCACCATGTATAAGCATTGAAATTAGATGTTAGAAAGGGACGCCCTTTCTGCTGCACTTCCAATTCTAAGAGAAATTAGATATTACAGGTTTTGGGTTCTATAGTTTTTCAGTTTATTAGTTTCTTGACAGTTTATTAGTTTCTGTGCTGTAAGATAACTTAGTATTGTTTAGTGTAGCTGAGTGATTCTTTAGAGTCAAAAGAATATGATTTCTTCTTGATGGTGTTAACTTGATAGATGAAGTTTATTAACGAAATTGTGGAAATAGATTTAAGCTTAAAGGGGGTGTTTGGAATTGTTACTAAAACGGTTGATGGCTTTTGAATAAGTATCATGATTGCTCCATTGAAAAGCATTTCAAACTTAGCATCAAAGTCTAATAAAATCATTACACCAACATTATTGTGCTACAGTTACATTATTTCTCACTAAATCACTTTGATGACATATAGAATGTTGTAAGAATATATATGTTTAGTCTTTAGAGGTGACTGCCCTAAGAGTGATTCAGTTTTTGAAATTGGTTTTGATTAGGGTTATGGAATTGGGATCATTTTATACAGTTGACATGTGCACGGTTCATTTTATAGATCCCATGAAGATGGCTCAGTATCATCACGTAAGCAGCCCTTAGATCGTTAAACAAGAGTGACATAGTTGTGAAGTACATAAAGCTTGAATGTAGCCCCCTCGGTGGAGCCTGTTGAAAGTAAGTATACATATTTTTTTCAATTAAGAAAATAAGAAAAAAGATGTCCATAACGCATCAGTTTGGCTTTTTTTTTCTTATAATAGTAAGATGCTTTCGTAGTTTATATTTATTTAAAATGTTTACTTTCTTAATGCAACTCAGATGTAGGTAACGAAACCTGGTTCGGTTAATGTGGAAAAGCATATGACCGTTGAACGGTACTCTCATGTGATGCATATTAGTTCCACCTTAAGACACTATTATTTTGTTTGTTGTTTCATGTTTTTTTTCTATTACAACAACAATCTATCGATAATATTGAATCGTTATGGCTCCCTTTTGGTTCTTAAAGGTGACTGGGAGTTGCTCGATAATCTGACTTGCTGGGACACCCTTTCTGTTGCACTTCCAGTTGGAATTGTTAGTGGTGCTCCAAAGGTTCGCTCTTCATGCCATTAGCCTCTATATATTGCAATATAAACGGGTTGGGTAACAGGTTAAAACGGGTTGGGGTCATTTTTCTATATTTTTTGAAACATGTCCGGTCAAGTTTATCCAGTTGTATTTTTTTTCCGAATATATGGTTAACTAGGTTATCTACCCGTGTGCTACACGGGTTGAACAATTTAATTTTGATAAGGAATGTAAAAAATAATAATAAACTACAAAGAATGAAAATTATATAAAGCTTAAAAAAGCATAAATAATTGAAACTAAATATTAACATAAATAATGGAAAAATGAAATATATATTAGATCTCACGAGATATACAAAGACTTCGTTAATCTATAAATGAAATATAGAAGATGAGGTTTAACACATTAAACAACAAATTTTTGGGACTTTTAACCCATTTCCTTTTTAGTTATTTTTCATTGGTCTAAACTTTTATTTTTATTTTATCCGAATATTAGGCATTTTAAAGTTTGAATGTTTTTTTAGATAATCTTCATTTTTAAAATTTTAGTCAGATGACTGTTTTTAACATTGTTATGGGTCATTTTCTAAGCATACATATCCTGACCAATATCCTGCCTTTGTTTGTTCGTTTGTGACCAGGATGCTGGAAGAGGATATTACTGACATCTTGGGTAATATCCTGAGATTTGTTAATTAACCACGTGCAGCTTGAAGACTAAGACTTACCAACAGTCGAAAGGACTTCTTCTCCTCAAGACTCGGACGAATTTGTTGAAGAAGAGACGTTGAGCCCGAAAGATCAGGTCTACAACGTTCAATGAGGGAATATCCGGTGGATCCCGCAAGTTTAGGATAGTTTGTTGGTTTATCTTTACTATAAATAGATGTGGCGGATCAGTTTAAGGCACACACTTTTTCACCAACACTTCCGTACACTTTTGCTCTCTAGCTGCTAGCAACCATTACACACAAACACTTGTATTCAAATCTCATTGTAACACTTAGTTGATCCGCACCACATCCTGCACTGTATCCTGATATTTGAAGCAATAGAAGAACAAGGCAGCTGCGATTGTCAGCTCCCGAGGTTTTATGCCGGCGATCTAGATTGATCAAGGGCTTTCCTCGTACATCTCGTGTCATTTACTTTACTTTCTGCTCATTGTTTGATCAATAATACAGCTCGATATCCTGAGCCGTATCCCGAATACTGTTTTCATAAACAACTTAGCAAGCACATTTTCAACAACACTTTCTAGCACACTACCTCACTTAACTAATTTGATCATTAAATTGCTTAGGTAATTTTTGACCAAAACAATTTGGCGCCCACCGTGGGGCAAGTGGTGCTTTCTTTACTAAAAATCTTTATCAAATCGCTAATCAGTTTTCTGTTTTCAAAACTTTTTACCACATTATCCATAATGGCCTCAAGATCAAACATGAGTTCCTCTACTGTGTCTGCTATGACTTCTGCTACTACTGGTCCAGTGCTTCCACCACCTCCTCCAAGGATGCAATCTTCTTCGCAACCTCAGGACGTTATCCCTACCCGGACTGTTCAGGGATCTGCTCCGATTTTGGCTTCTAATGATGAAATCCTAACCTTATTTGGGAGTGTGCAGGAACAAATGAGGCAGCAACAAGAAACAAACCAGATGCTGTTGAGGGAGATACAACTCCTGAAGTCCGGCTCGAGCAGACCTGCTGAGGATATCGTCACTCCATTACAGCCCAGAGCTTTGAACTTTAGTTCAGCCATGTATACTGAGGATAATAGGGGGAATATTGTGCCCAGCCTCCCTCAGAATCCTACTCCTGAGATACCCTCCTCGGTTAGGATGTCTACCGTGAGGAGCTCGGGATATGTTTCGGGATATGGGCAGAATCCTCCGACCGATAACGTATCTAATAATAATAATGCTATTACCACTAACTGTGTTGGATCTTTGCAGGATACAACTGTAACGTCAGAATTATCCAGGGAGCTTCAGAAATTAAAGGATATGATATCCAGTGTACCTGGGGTGGTGCAGCCAATTCCTGAAGTATCCCAGGATAGCCACAGGATATCTCGGTTCGTGCATCCTATATGTGATGCTGAAATCCCAAAAAGATTTCAGACTCCGAACATGAAGCTTTACGACGGAACCACGGATCCTGAAGAGCATATTGTCCAGTATAGGGAAAGGATGAAGATCAACCCTATCCCTCCAGATCTCAAGGAAGCTTGCCTGTGCAAGGGTTTCGGTTCTACTCTAACAGGATCAGCCTTGAAATGGCTGTTAAATGTTCCTCCGCATTCGATTACATCATTTGCCCACTTAGTCAATTTATTTAATAGTCAATTTTCTTGCAGTCGGAGTTTTGAAAAGCTAACCAGTGATCTTTACAGGATAACTCAAGGACCTCAGGAATCCTTGAGGGATTATGTGAACAAATTCAGTCGAGAATCCTTGGATATCCCACATCTTGATGTTGCAACAGCTGTGCAAGCCTTTAAGATGGGGTTGCAATAGGACTCTCAGTTTTATCAGGATCTTGTAATGAATCCCTGCAGGAATCTTGACGAAGCTCGTAACAGGGCTCTGAGATATATTCGATTGGAGGATGACAAGAAAATGCAAGAAAAGATGAATGCATCCTCAACATACGAATCGACTAACAGGAAATCAGAATCCTCATATAAGCCATATCACTCCAAGCCATATGGTAGAAATGACAACAAGAGAGTGAATGCTGTTGAAGACGAGGATCCTGAAGAATATCCTTAGTTATCTGAATATTATTTTTCTGTTAATATACCTGAACTAATGTATGCTATGCAGGGTCTGGGAGATAAAGCCAGGTGGCCTCGGAAGAATCAACAAAAAGCTGATTGGAAGGATAAATCCAAATGGTGTGCCTTCCATGAGGATTTTGGACATATTACGGAGGATTGCATTGCTTTGAGGAAGGAAATAAGTTATCTTCTGAGCAAAGGATATCTAAAAGATCTCTTGGGAAGAAAAAAGAATAAAGGACAGGATACTGAAAAGGATCCTGAACGAGCAGCCTCTCCTCCCCCGGATGCCAAGATAATCAACTTTATTTCGGGAGGATCAGATATTTGTGGGACTTCGTATTCGGCAGCGAAGAGACATGCAAAAGAAGCTAAGGCTGAGAGGGGAGACAAACCTGTCAAGATGACTACCCTCACAACCGACAAAATGATCACGTTTGACGCTGATGACAGGGATACTGTGCAGGATCCTCACCATGATGCTCTGGTAATAACGTTATATGTGGCTAACCATTTTGTACACAGGATATTGGTTGACAATGGCAGTTTCGTCAACATAATCCAACTGGAGACTCTGAAGAGAATGAATGTGTCTCCGATGGATATCACCTCGAAGTCTACTTTGCTCGTTGGTTTCAATGGAGAAGCTAGGAACACAGTGGGAGAGATAAAGCTGCCCGTATATGTCGAAGGAGTCAACAAGATGCAACGTTTCTGTGTGATGGATTCTCTATCCTGCTATAACATCATCCTCGGAAGACCGTGGATTCATGATATGAAGGCCGTTCCATCAACATACCACCAATGCATTAAGATTCCTACCCCTTGGGGAGTTGTCAAAATCGATAGTGATCAGCAAGAAGCGAAAGAATGTTACTCATCCTCAATGAAATCCTCGGCCAAACCAAGTCCAGCATAGCAATTAAAGATACGGGCCCAGGATATCGTGGAGACTTCGGAGCAGGATGTGAAGAGAGTTATCCTGGACCAGGATAATCCCGATATCTCGGTGCTCGTAGGAACCAATATCTCTCAGGATATTGAAGAACAATTAATTAACTTTCTGAAATGCAGGATGTCTACATTCGCATGGAAGCATGAGGATATGACAGGTATATCAAAAGACATTATTACTCACAAGCTTGGAATTGACATGTCATACAAGCCTATACAACAAAAGAGAAGGAAATTCGCCCCTGAACGGAATGCAATTATCCAAGAGGAAGTTGAAAGATTATTGAAGTCTAGAATGATTAGAGAAGTCAAATTCCCTAGATGGCTAGCAAATGTGGTAGTGGTTCAAAAGAAGAATGGGAAGTGGAGAGTTTGTGTAGACTACACAGACCTGAACAAAGCTTGTCCAAAAGACCCATTCCCTCTGCCTCATATAGACTCGATGGTGGATGCCACTGCCGGCCATGAAATGTTAACCTTCATGGATGCATCCTCAGGATTCCAGCAGATTCAAATGGAACCTTCAGACCAGGTGGATACTGCTTTCATGACACCAACAGGTATTTACTGTTATACTGCTATGCCCTTTGGTTTAAAAAATGCAGGTGCCACGTACCAGAGATTGGTGAACATGATGTTCAAAGACAAACTGGGGGACACCATGGAAGTGTATATTGATGATATGGTGGTGAAATCTAAAAAGGCCGAGGATCACCTCCAGGATATCAAGGGAGCGTTTGATATCCTGGATCAATACAACATGAAGCTGAATCCTGCTAAATGCCATTTCGGAGTGGGGGCAGGAAAGTTTCTTGGATATGTGGTGACAAAAAGAGGGATAGAGGCGAGCCCGGAGCAGATTAAAGCTATCTTGAATATAAAGTCACCCTCGAATATGAAGGATGTTCAGCGGCTAACGGGACGAGTGGCAGCCTTGAATAGGTTTCTTTCAAGATCCTCGGAAAAGTGTAAAGAATTCTATGATATCCTGAAAAAGAATAAGAAATTTGAATGGGGCGAGAAGCATGAAGCAGCCCTACAGGATTTGAAGCAGTATCTCTCAACCGCGCCTCTATTGATGAAACTTGAAGATGGCGAACCATTATCCCTGTATCTTGCAGTATCAGGGAATGCAGTAAGTGCAGTACTCGTAAAGGATCATGAAAGTCAGCAGTATCCTGTTTATTATGTTAGCAAAAGTTTGTTAAATGCTGAAACTAGATATTCTCACCTAGAAAAAACTAATATTGGCTCTAGTAATGGCATCAACAAAGCTTAGACATTATTTTGAAACACATAGGATTTGTGTTAAAACTAATTATCCTGTTAAGAATGTGCTTAGGAAACCGGAGATGTCAGGTAGAATGGCTAAGTGGTCGGTAAAATTAAGTGCCTATGATTTAATATATGAACCTAGAAATGCAATAAAGTCTCAGGCTCTAGCAGACTTTGTGGCTGATTTCAGTAGTGATATTCAAAATGAAGTAGACCTAGAAGTACAACAACTAGGAGAGAACTTAGAATCCTGGACATTATACACTGATGGTGCATCTAATGTAAGGGGTGTAGGTTTAGGAATACTACTAAAATCGCCACAGGGGGACATAATACCCCAGGCTGTCAGATGTGAATTCCCTGCTACTAACAATGAGGCAGAATATGAAGCTTTAATTGCAGGATTAGAATTGGCTAAGAATATGAATATCAAGAATTTGCAAGTATATGTTGATTCCTTGTTAATTACTAATCATTTTAATGGATCCTATGCAGTCAAGGGTGAGAAACTAATTGAATACCTCGGTATTCTTAAAAAATTAGCAGGATATTTCGATATTTTTACACTTGAACAGGTACCAAGAGAGGATAACGCCGAAGCAGACGCATTGGCAAACTTGGGATCATCAATCAGGATACCAGAAGGGACCCCGATACCGATATTACATATCCTGTATCCTGCAATGGATCCTCAGCATAAGGAAGTAGCAAGTATTCAAAATCCTGGAGTGGTGTATCCTGAAGAGGATCCTAAATCCTGGACAACTCCAATTATGAGATATCTCAAGGAAGGACATATCCCCGGAGATGAAAATCCTAAGGCATTTAGGATGAAGGTATCACGATTCACTATTATAAATAATATTTTATATAAGAAATCTCTTGCAGGACCATACTTGAGATGCTTGGAGGATACTGAAGCCAAAGAAGTACTTCGGGATATACATGAAGGGGATTGTGGTAACCATACTGGGGGCAGGTCATTATTTTCGAAAGTATTAAGGACAGGATATTATTGGCCAACAATGAGAAAAGATGCCGCAGAGTATGCTCGAAGATGTGATGCATGTCAAAGACATAGTAACATAATGCATCAGCCCGCTGAACCGTTATATCCTATTGTTTCCCCTTGGCCATTTATGAAATGGGGCATGGATATAGTAGGAAAATTACCAAAGGCCCCGGGAGGAAAAGTCTTTATGCTAGCTATGACGGATTATTTCTCTAAATGGGTTGAAGCTGAAGCGTTTGTTCAAGTTAGAGACCAAGAAGTAGTATCCTTCATAAAAAGGAATATCCTGACCAGGTTTGGGGTACCAGCTGAAATCATCTGTGATAATGGGTCCCAGTTTATAAGTAAGAGGACCACTGATTTCTGCAAGAGTTGGGGGATCAAAATGATAACGTCCCTCCAGTACACCCTCAAGCGAATGGGCAGGCAGAATCCTCAAACAAGATAATTGTCAACAATTTGAAAAAGAGACTTGGGGCTAAGAAGGGAAGATGGGCAGAAGAATTACCATTTGTCCTATGGGCTGACAGGACAACTGTGAAGAATGCTATTGGGCAAACTCCATTTTCCTTAGTATTTGGAGCAGAGGCAGTAATCCCGACAGAAATGACAATGCCCACTGTAAGATCTACCCTCAGTGATCCTGAGCAGAATCCTGAAGCCTTGTGTCAAGATTTAGACACTATAGATGAAAAAAGAGATGCGACAAGGCTAAGGATGGCAGCATATCAACAGAGAATATCTAGGGCATATAACAAGAACATTAGGACCAGAAGGTTTAAGGTTGGAGATTGGGTGCTAAGAAAGGCTTTTCACAATACTACTAATCCTGCCGATGGCAAGCTAGCCCCAAAATGGGAAGGACCATACGAGGTTGAATCAGAAGCAGGAAAAGGAGCGTACAGACTCAAGAATATGGAGGGGGATATGCTACCAAGGTCCTGGAAAGCTATACACCTCAAGCTCTATTTCAAGTGAGTTTAGAATTTAATTTCTAACTCAGGATGGTATGAATTCTACCTTTTTTAAATATGTTTGGTTTAATTTATTCTTTGTAACCCAATACTGAATTAAGCATCAGAGGGGTGTTAGCCAAGCTAACACCCACCTTAGTTTACAATTGTTTTGCAAGATATGTTTCAGGATGTAGCTCCAGGATATGTGCTCAGGATAACTCGAAAGATTAGAGGATTGGCCCCCTCTCTCACGTTTAAGGGATACTGATCCCTTCACAGGTTTAAAGGTATTCACCTTTCTTCCGAATTGGGTTTAAACACCCCGCCTGGAGCGCAAGTTATTCAGGGATAGTTCAAGGTGGCGGGACCAGTCCATGTAAAAGTGGCTGACAATTTTGTCACTGTTGGCTATATCCTGAATCCTAAAGGTATATGAGGATTGATCACCCTCTCTCACGAAAGGGTATTTTCATACTCTCTAAGGTTTAAAGGTTTTCACCTTTCTAAGTCTTGGAGTTTATACACTCCCGCCTGTAGTGCATGAAAATTTGGGATTTTCCCCAGGATATAAGGGATTTATCTCCAGTACACCTTTGGGTTTTGCCCTTGGACATAAAAAAATGCTTAAACAATGTATTTGAAGGCATTGTACACAGGGGACATTCCCATTAAGGTGGTGGTGCAAAAGCTAAAAAGATAGGATTTGGAACTAATGCACTAAGTACCTTGCACAGGGGACATCTTTATGGGAAGAATGGCAAAGGGATTGAAGTTTGATAATAGGTTTTGTTTTGGTCAAAAATCACACAAGGATAATGCAACCAAACTCTAGGTAAACGGGGAATGATGCTTTGTTTGTTGAAAAAGTAAAGGATCACTTTAGTGAGAAATATGCAAGCGACACAAGGATTTATACGAGGAAAAAGCCCTTGATCAATGAATGATCTCCGGCATAAAAAACCTCGGGTGATGGCAACTACCGATCACCAAACTTCAATATAACAAAAAATGGTTACAACTTCGGATGATAATGAGCTGAGTACAAGGATCACTATAGTATCGAGTGTCTAAGCATGTGAGAAATGTGTTGTGTGTCTTCCGAATGGGGAAAAGTGTTATATATACAAGTGTGAGTGACCTATTTTAGGTAAATAGACTAACAATCAACTCATTACCCCTTTAGAAATAAAAGTAAATCTAGCCTAAATTATCGCCCTTAAATCATGCCGAGTTTCCATATCCTCTACAACGTTCATCTCTGATTAAGCATATGCCAAAGTTGTAAAGACGCGTCCCTTGTTTGCGATGCTAAGAGCGGATCCTGCTAGACATTCCTGCAAGATAACATTAAATTCAATGAAAACAACTGTTAGCATGAGGATCCCTATGATGGTCCGTGATCCTGATCCTGGAACTCTGCTGAGGATCACTATCTGCCAAAGAAACAAGGATCACTGGTTAGGATCACATGTAAGGATCATGTGTTATAAAAATCCAGCCCTAACAATTGCCCCCAAAATATAAGGAGTGATATTGTAAATAAATAAGTTATATTTTGCTTGATCTTATCTGCAACGAGCTAATCGGATAACTAGCCGTTGGAGTCGGACTAGCCGTTGTGATTCTTACGTCACAGAAGTGACAGCCCTGCAGATCATCATTATAAATAGGAGATAGAGATAGGATCAATTCGCATTTAAAATCAAAGAAACTCCCTTTATAATCTCGTCCGAAGATCAATCAGGTATCTCTCTTCTTCCTTCTTCCTTCTCTTACTCTGTTTTTCTGCTTCTTTGTTTTTCTTCAACATTCTGCAAGCATGCTGCTACGCAACTCCCCTCATAAGGATCCTAAAAAGAACAGTCCCTTGAAGGGTCAAGGGATCATCAAGGATTCTCCCCATGAGAGGTGTTGTTTCACCGATGTTCATATTGATAGAATTCGTCATTGTTTTCCGGTGAATGCTATCTTTAAATCTTTCACTCCCACTGCTTTAAGTGACTTTGTCTCCGATACTTGGGTAGCTTTTCCTGTTACTCCGTTCACCATAGGCTATACGTATCCCTTTCCAGCTTTCACCCAATCTTTCTTTTCCCTGACCGGCATATCTTACATCCAAGCCATGCCGATGATCTGGAGGGTTTTGTATACCCTTGAAAGGATCATTGAGCAAGAAGGGATCGACCTAGGAATGGCGGAGCTGTCTGAGATGTATGATCTCACAACGTTTGGATCCTGCCGATATTTGTTCAAACGGAAAGCTGGGGAGGATCACCCTGTTCTTAAGGTCACCAAGAATGACACGAATTGGAAGCGACGATTTTTCTTCGTTAGGAGGGATACCATCCCTAATGGGAAGGATCTGCCCAAGGAGTGGGCTACTCATGGTAGGATAGAGGATCCTGGAAGGATCACCATAAGGTTTGCTCCTTAGGATGAGGATCACTAATATTTTCTTTGTTTTTTGTTTATTGTGCAGCTATCTCCATCTCCCATCTGAAGCTGACACCTGCTGCAAAAGAGAGGCTTTTGGCCTTCAAGAAGCTTGATCCGGAGACAAGAAGTTTTCAAGTTGCCACCCAAGATTCACAGGAAGTACCCTCCGCATCTGCCACAATGTCAAGTAAGTATCCTCATTTAAAAAGTAGTTTTACGTAGGATTTCTAAATCAGTTAGAATACTTATCTTATTTTGGTTGGGTAGGTGCAGGAAAATCTGCTAAATCTGCCTCAAAGTTTGGCATTGATGATCTTGCTAATGTCAAATCTGCAAGGAAGAAGACTCCTGCTGCCAGCCCAACTGCTTCAGCCCCTAAAGCACCTATTAGGGGTAAAGGAAAGAAGAGAAAGGCCTCTGAGGATCTACAAGGCCTGCCCCTGCTTCGCCAACAGTTTCTGGACTACTTCAACGAGGTAAGGATCGCTGCCCCTGTTCGTTATCCTGACAATTTTGGGGATCACTTGTTTCTGACGTTATGCCTTGTTTTCCTTGCAGAAATTTGCTGAAATAGAAACTTATGTTGGCCACGTCGAGGATCAAGATCGCCAAATTGCTGACCTCCAACAGATGGGTGTGCTGAAGGATCTCAAGATTGCTGATCTTGAGAAGGAGCTCCGGGCCACCAAGGATAAAGCTGCTAGGATGCTGATCAATTTTGATTATGAGAAGCATGACATTACCCAGGATGCCAAGGTCTCTGCTGCGACAACCATGTATAGGATCCAGCTGCAGATGGCTGCGGAGGCTCAGGATCCTTCCTTCGACAAGAGCACATGGGA
Organism: Helianthus annuus; assembly: GCF_002127325.2. NCBI lineage: Eukaryota > Viridiplantae > Streptophyta > Magnoliopsida > Asterales > Asteraceae > Helianthus > Helianthus annuus. The sequence continues at coordinate 115,218,802 of NC_035446.2, forward strand.
CGTGGAGGGCTGGAAGGCGAGGCTGGCAGAGTTGGAGGATGATGAGGAGGCTGAGGAGATCCCAATGCTTGAAGGAGGTGACGCTGGCAAGGATCAGGGGGAAGCAAGTGGAGCTGGTGGTGATGGTGCAGCGAAGGTTTGAGCTGCAGGATTGGGTGATGATGGAAATTTCGAGACTTGGCCGGAGCCCAATTTTTTTTTTTAAATTTGGTAGTGGTTTTTTGTGGTTGTGGATGTTTTGAAACAATTTATGGTCTGTAACTTAAACAATAGTTTTTAGGGTTAAGGATCCTGGATCCTTTGGACAATAGGTAGGATCGCAAAGGGTGGAGGGATCCTCTGTTTGGGGGATGAAGCCTTTGTGATCCTGCCGCTTTTAATTTCCCTGCATGCTATGACCGCACAAACAATGGACACCCTTTGCCAACCCATGTGGACGGGCCACGTTTTGCTGGTAGAAACGTGGGTTGGCAATTTTGACAACTTTTGAATGGGTTTAAAATCCTTTGTTAATAAAATAACTCTAATCTTTCTGGCTTATCTCGTGTTGTTATCCTTTGTTTATCCTTTTATTTTCTAATTGTTAAGCAAATCATGTTCAATCATTTTAGGATATGATCCTGGATCAAATATCCTGTAATCGAAAAATTTTCAAAAATAGTTTATGATCGAGGATCATAGGTTTAGTTGTCAAAGTCTAAGGGTTATTCAAATGAATAATGAGTGAAATTAAAAATAGTTAAGGATCATACCTGAGGATCCAAGTTAGGGTCCTAACCTTTAATCAGGATAACCATAAGTAAAACTTTAATGGATAATAAGGATTAAGGATCCTTAATTGTTTAACTTCGAAAACCTGAAAAAATGGAATATAACTTGGGACTAAGCCAATATAAAAGATAAGTTAGTAACTGGGGACATGCCCAAAGGATAACTGGGGACAAGCCCAAAGGATCACTGGGGACAAGCCCAAAGGATCACTGGGGACAAGCCCAAAGGATAACTTGGGACAAGCCCAAGGATCGTATGCAAACTGGAGTATGGCCCTTACTGGCGACTATCCAAACTTGGTGACATGAAAATGTCAAAACCTTAGCTAACGTGAAAACGTTAGAAACCTTAGGAACGGATGTATGGTACGTCTACCATTATACGTAGGATCCTAGATATAGCCAGTACGATGAGGTTGTCAGCCCCTAAAGTGGGTACTGGTCCCAAAGACGTGAACTATACCAGGATCATCGTGCGCTACAGGCGAAAACTGGGGACAAGCCCAAGGATAACTGGGGTTGAACCCAAGGATCTGAGGTGTTTTTGAAGACTATCAATAACATGCTGAGGATACCTGTACTATCAGAACTCGAATTCTCGTGAGAGGAGGATGAAGGATACGTGATCCTTATCCTTAGGTAAAAATAAGAAAATGAAATTGTTTAGGATTAGGATTTTACCAGAGTAAGGATCATTGACATTATCGGGATCCTTCGAGGATGCTTTCAATGTAGGGATCATATGTGCCAGGAGGATCCTGTTCACATGAAATATTTCTTTAAGTGAACAGCATTCCAGGCTCTAGGGAACAAATTCCCTTCCATGGTTAGCAATCTATATGCCCCTTTTCCTGCTTCACCTTCAATCAAGTAAGGACCTTCCCACTTTGGTGCTAATTTCCCGTCAGCAGGATTGATGGTATTTTGGAATGCTTTTCTCAATACCATATCCCCCACTTGGAATTTCCTTATTCTGACATTTTTGTTATAAGCACCAGCCATTCTTTGTTGGTAGCTAGCCATCCTTATCCTAGCCAGATCCCTGATTTCTTCAATAGTATCCAAATCCTGAGCCAAGTTTGCAGCATTCTCTTCAGGATCACGGGTACTTGTTCTAGCAGTTGGAACCACCATTTCTGTTGGGATCACTGCTTCTGCCCCAAACACCAAGGAGAAGGGTGTTTGACCAGTAGCATTCTTGGGAGTCGTCCTTGTTTTGGTCAAAAATCACACAAGGATAATGCAACCAAACTCTAAGTAAACGGGGAATGATGCTTGGTTTGTTGAAAAAGTAAAGGATCACTTTGATAAGAAATATGCAAGTGACACAAGGATTTATACGAGGAAAAAGCCCTTGATCAATGAATGATCTCCGGCATAAAAAACCGCGGGTGATGGCAACTACCGATCACCAACTTCAATATATCAAAATATGGTTACAACTTCGGATGATAATGAGCTGAGTACAAGGATCACTATCGTAATGTGTGTCTAAGCGTGTGAGAATTGTGTTGTGTGTCTTCCGAATGGGGAAGAGTGTTATATATACAAGTGTAGGTGGCCTATTTTAGGTAAAAAGACTAATAATCAGCTCATTACCCCTTTAGAGATAAAAGTAAATCTAGCCTAAATTGTCGCCCTTAAATCATGCCAAGTTTCCATATCCTTCACAACGTCCATCTCCGATTAAGCACATGCTATAGTTGTAAAGACGCGTCCTTTGATTGTGATGCTAAGAGCGGATCCTGCTAGATGTCCCTGCAAAATAACATTAAATTCAATGAAAGCAACTGTTAGCATGAGGATCCTATGATGGTCCGTGATCCTGATCCTGAAACTCTGCTGAGGATCACTATCTGCCAAAGAAATAAGGATCATTGGTTAGGATCACATGTAAGGATCATGTATTATAAAAATCCAGCCCTAACAATTGCCCCCAAAATATAAGGAGTGATTTTGTAAATAAATGAGTTATATTTTGCTTTGATCTTATCTGCAACGAACGACTCGGATAACTAGCCGTTAAACTCGGACTAGCCGTTGCAACCCTTACGTCATAGACGTGACAATCCTGCAGATCATCATTATAAATAGGAGATAGAGTTAGGATCAATTTGCATTTAAATTCAAGAGTTACTCCCTTTATAATCTCGTCCAAAAGATCAATCAGGTATTCTTCCTCTCTTCTTTCCTTCTCTTTCTCTGTTTTTCTTTCTTTTTCAATTCTTCTGTGAATATGTTGCTTCGGAATTCTCCTCACAAGGATCACAAGAAGAATAGCCCTTTGAAAGGTCAAGGGATCGTTAAAGATTCTCCCACCGAGAGGTGCTGCTTCACCGATGCTCACATCGATAGGATCCGTCACTGTTTTCCGGCGGCTGCTATCTTCAAGTCTTTCACTCCTACTGCTTTAAGCGATTTTGTTTCCGACACATGGGTGGCTTTTCCTGTAACTCCGTTCACCATAGGATATTCATATCCTTTTCCAACTTTCACCCAATCTTTCTTTTCTCTGACCGGCATGTCTTATATTCAAGCCATGCCAATGATCTGGAGGGTTTTGTATACCCTGGAAAGGATCATTGAGCAAGAAGGGATCGATTTAGGAATGGCGGAGCTGGCTGAGATGTATGATCTCACAACGTTTGGATCTTGTCGATATTTGTTGAAACGGAAAGCTGGGGAGGATCACCCTGTTCTTAAGGTCACCAAAAATGACATGAATTGGAAGCGGCGATTCTTCTTTGTTAGGAGGGATACCATTCCTTATGGGGAGGATCTGCCCAAGGAGTGGGCCACTCATGGTAGGATAGAGGATCCTGGAAGGATCACCATCAGACTTGTTCCTTATGATGAGGATCACTAATGTCCTTTTTTGTCTTTTGTGCAGCCATATCTGTTGCTCATCTCAAGTTAACTCCTGCTGCAAGAGAGAGAGTTCTAGCCTTCAAAAAGCTTGATCCTGAGACCAGAAGTTTTCAAGTTGCCATTCAAGATTCACAGGAAGTATCCTCCGCATCTGCCACTATGTCAAGTAAGTATCTTTATTTAAAAAGCAGTTCTATGTAAGATTTTAAATTAGTTAGGGTACTTATCTTGTTTTGATTGTGTAGGCGCTGGGAAATCTGTCAAGTCTGCCTCCAAGTTTGGTATTGATGAACTCACCAATGTCAAGCCTTCAAGGAAGAAGACCCCTGCTGCTAGTCCCTCTGCTTCGGCCCCTAAAGCTCCTATTAGGGGTAAGGGGAAGAAGAGAAAGGCTTCTGAGGATCTTCAAGGATTTCCCCTGCTCCGCCAGCAGTTTCTTGATTATGTTAATGAAGTAAGGATCATTGCCCCTGTTGGTTATCCTACTTGAATATCCTGCTTGTATATCCTGCTTCTTTGAGGATCACCTGGTCCTGAACTTACCCTTTTCCCTTTCTGCAGAAACTCGCTGAAATAGAAACATATATTGGCCACGTTGAGGATCAAGACCGCCAAATTGCTGACCTCCAAGAGATGGGTGTGCTAAAGGATCTCAAGATTGCTGATCTTGAGAAGGAGCTCCGGGCCACCAAGGATAAAGCTGCCAGGATGCTGATCAATTTTGATTATGAGAAGCATGACATTACCCAGGATGCCAAGGTCTCTACTGCGATAACCATGTATAAGATCCAGCTGTAGATGGCTACGGAGGCTCAGGATCCTGCCTTCGACAAGAGCATCTGGGATGTGGAAGGCTAGAAGGCAAGACTGGCAGAGTTGGAGGATGATGAGGAGGCTGAGGAGATCCCAATGCTTGAAGGTGGTGATGCTGGCAAGGATCAGGGGGAAGCAAGTGGAGCTGGTGGTGATGGTGCAGCGAAGGTTTGAGCTGCAGGATTGGGCAATGATGGAAATTTCTAGACATAGCCGGAGCCCAATTTTTAAAATTTGGTAGTGGTTTTTGTGGTTGTGATGTTTGAAACAATTTATGGTCTGTAACTTAAACAATAGTTTTTAGGGTTAAGGATCATGGATCCTTTGAACAATAGGTAGGATCGCAAATGGTGGAGGGATCCTCTGTTTGGGGGATGAAGCCTTTGTGATCCTGCCGCCTTTAATTTCCTGCACCTGCTATGACCGCATAGACAATGGACACCCTTTGCCAACCCATGTGGACGGGCCACGTTTTGCTGGTAGAAACGTGGGTTGGCAATTTTGACAACTTTTGAAAGGGTTAAAATCCTTTGTTAATAAGATAACTCTAACCTTTCTGGCTTATCTCGTGTTGTTATCCTTTATTTATCCTCTTATTTTCCAATTGTTTTAGAAATAATTTTGTTAGAGTAACAAAAGTTGAGCGGATCATGTTTAATAAATTTAGGATATGATCCTAGATCAAATATCCTATCATTGAATATTTTTCAAAGCAATTTATTTCAAGGATCATAGGTTTAGTTGTCAAAGTGTAAGGGTTGTTCAGAATAATGAGCATAATCAAAATAGTCAAGGATCATACCTGAGGATCCAAGTTAGGATCCTAACCTTTAATCAAGATAACCGTAGATGAGATTTTAATGGATAATAAGGATTAAGGATCCTTATTTGTTTAACTTTGAAAACCTGAAAAATGGAATATAACTTGGGACTAAGCCAATATAAAAGATAAGTTAGTAACTGGGGACAAGCCCAAAGGATAACTAGGGATGATCCCAAAGGATAACTGGGGACAAGCCCAAAGGATCACTGGGGACAAGCCCGAAGGATAACTGGGGACAAGCCCAAGGATCGTATGTAAACTGGAGTATGGCCCTTACTGGCGACTATCCAATCTTAGTGACACAAAAATGCCAAAACCTTAGCTAACGTGAAAACGTTAGAAACCTTAGGAACGGATGTATGGTACGTCTACCATTATACGTAGGATCCTAGGCATAGCCAGTACGATGAGGTTGTCAGCCCCGAAAGTGGGTACTGGTCCCAAAGACGTGAACTATACCAGGATCATCGTGCGCTACTGGCGAAAACTGGGGACAAGCCCAAGGATAACTGGGGTTGAACCCAAGGATCTGTGGTGCTTTTGAAGATCTTTAACGATGTGCTGAAGATACCTGGACTATCATAACTCAAATGGTCCGTGAGAAGAGGATGAAGGATGCATGATCCTTATCCTTGGGTAAAAATAAGAAAACGGAAAAGTTCTGAGATAAGGACTTTACCAGAGTAAGGATCACTGATATCGCCGGGATCCTTCGAGGATGCTTCCAATGTAAGGATCATATGCTTGGAGGATCCTGTTCACATGAAATATTTTTTTAAGTGAACAGCATTCCAGGCTCTTGGTAACAAATTTCCTTCCATGGTTAGCAATCTGTATGCCCCCTTTCCTGCTTCGGCTTCGATCAAGTAAGGGCCTTCCCACTTTGGTGCTAACTTCCCGTCAGCAGGATTGATAGTGTTTTGGAATGCTTTTCTCAACACCATATCCCCGACTTGGAACTTCCTTATCCTAACATTTTTATTGTAAGCACCAGCCATTCTTTGTTGATAGCTTGCCATCCTTATCCTAGCCAAATCCCTGATTTCCTCAATAGTATCCAAGTCTTGAGCTAAGATTGCAGCATTCTCTTCAGGATCTCGAGTACTTGTTCTAGCAGTTGGAACCACCATTTCTGTTGGGATCACTGCTTCTGCCCCAAATACTAAAGAGAAGGGTGTTTGACCAGTGGCATTCTTGGGAGTTGTTCTATCAGCCCATAGCACATAAGGCAATTCCTCTGCCCACTTCCCTTTCTTGGATCCTAGCTTCTTCTTCAGATTGTTGATGATGATCTTGTTGGATGATTCTGCTTGACCATTGGCTTGTGGATGGACTGGTGTTGATGTTATCATCTTAATTCCCCAACTGTCACAAAAGTTAGTGGTTCTGCTCCCAATGAATTGGGAACCATT